>NC_092864.1:66823925-66868526 GCF_032062135.1 Pyxicephalus adspersus | reverse complement strand
GACACAGGTATACTATTCCTGGTTGTTCTAAATTACCAGTTCTATATTTTTAAGACTATACCTTAGCAAGGCAAGGCATTTGAAATCCTGTGTCCAGTATCACTGAAAGAAAGATGATAGGTGCACTGCTCTTCTAATCTTTAAGTTGTCTCTGAAATACATTTAAATAGACATATAAATTACCATTACATGTATAGCAGCTTTATAAATATTACAATTTTTATAGAATTAAAAAAACATCAAAAAGTACTAAAAAAAATCACATTAATAAGAAGATATCACAAAACTTTTATTATTTGATTTTCTAATTTTCTGTTTTCATATACAAGATACTGGACTAAATATAGAGATGTTTACATTAGGCATTAAATGGTGCTCTCCATGGTTCAGTGATCATTTATTAAACATCTGATGACCAGCTGTACCCTGTGCAATACTTTGGTGTTTGAAAGACAGGAACAGCCATTGATTGTGCTCTATAACATAAGTTATATAATATCTATATAATAAGTCTTTGGATTTCTAGCATCATTAGGTCATATGTATAAGAATAACATCTAAAAACCTTTACACCCAAATAGCATAGTGTATTACACATTGCATTGCATATGCCTAGCATCAGCATGTGTCTTTCCCATAGCGTATCCGGGTAGATTCCAATTTCTGAAAGTGCAAAGCACAATTAGCAAAATTAGTTTTATAGAAATTAGACTGACATGACACATAATAACATTGGTATGTTAGATGGAGCAGCTGCAGAAAACACATTTGTGCACATTTAATTACCAATTCAGTGGAAATATTTGGTGTGGATACTGGTGCTAGGCAAACAATACAAAGAACTATTCAGTACAGTGAAGGCTTTGCAGCAACAATGATTAAAAATGGGAAACAATAAACCACAGGATGGAAAGAAATCTGCAGGAGAAGTAACAACAAAGCCACAGGGGGGAAACAATGAAACCACAGGACCACAGCGAACAAATAAACTAAAAGGTTACAGGTTACTTTGCTGCTACAGGAAAGGAGTAGCCGCCTCGCCAGACAGGGAATAAAAATATCTCAAAGAAAAGGATGTAGGTTTACAATGAAATGAGCAAGTTAAAGTGTATGACATTCAAGAAATCAGACCTAAAACATAAACTGAATAAATATAATTTCCCTAACAATTGATATTCTTCTTTTAAGAATATGATTGTACACTGTAGGGAATGTATTTAAAAAAATTCTCAATGCAAGTTTATTGTTGATCTGCCTTCAAATAGTAACCAGTTTAGCAAGGGCTTCCTCAAACTATGTGATACTGCGTGTTAAACTGCTCCATGGGGCTTCTTTTTAATGGCACCTGGAAGCAGTCTCAGCCATTTATTGGAGGCATTTGAGTGCAGTTGTAGAGTGGTGCAGGAAGCCAAGTTTGTGGAAGCTAAAAGGAAGTGGTTGTAGTGGTGGTCTCCCCAGCCCCTTTTAGCCGGGCGCACCGCCCGACCTTTTTCAGCAACCACTCCGCAGTTTTTGGGTGGTTACTGATGAGTTGGGTCAGAAAAACGGGGCTGCCACCCACTTAAAATTTCTTTCCACCCAGCTTAAAAAAAAAAATCAGGGTTGAGCACTTGGTTGGGACAGCTAGATACCCGGGAAAGGGGAATGTTAAGAACTGGTTGACATCAGTGAACCACAGCAATGCAACTAAAAAAAAAGCCCTTACTCCATTTTTTATTTACAAATTTTAGATACAATATTTATTTACTAGGTTATTTTTCATGTTTCCTAGATGCATAAGGCGTGAAACAATGTCATATCCAAGAGTCATTGCTATCCTATTTTCTCCAGGGATGTTGCAAAAATCGACACATAATATATTTACCCGAAGACAAGTATAGAAATGTTTGCTAATGTAATTTCCTTACTGCTTTTATGTGTTATCAGTTACTGAGCTAAGATACTCTAACATGACATGTCAGTATGTAATCCAAAAAGTTCAGAAAAACTGATTCCACAAGGTTTTCTTGAGAAAAGTTTTCTCTTATGAAAAGAGCATAGCGAGCCAGCTAGGTCTGGGGCCAAACATATCATCCTTCATTACGCTAAGAAAACATAAACATTTGAAAACTTGAAAAGTGAACTGAACGAAACGTCCAAACTCGCCATGATTTAGTCTGGCACTTTAAACTTTTTTGATTGGGTTGTACTTTCTGAGCTTTCCTGTACCCAGGGGGGAGCCAGTCAGTGCTTCCTAAAATATTTATTATATTTATCTTGATATATCTAAATATTTATAGACTGATAGATAAACTAACGTCTAAACGCAAGTGTGATCCAACGCCTCTAACTCATTTTCCCTTAGATGCTTGTATTTATACATTCTTTTCTTTCATATAAATTATTTACCAACCATGAGGAAGAATGTGTAAATTTAAAGTACTGCAGAACCTGTAATAAAATACATTGTTACCCGCCAGTATTCTTCACCTTTTTTTTTTTTTTTAATTTAAAGTAATTCACTATATTCTCATTTTTTTTTTCAATCATAATATTTTTAAAGTAAAAATAGTGGCACATGATAATTTTTGAGGTACAATGGTTACCTTTGAAAGCCCATAGCAAAAAGCACAATAATAAACCACTTTTCAGCAATATTTTACAAATCCAAGATTGTGCATTTTTTGCCTTGTCTTATATCCCTGTAAACAGAATTTAACCCAGCAAAAATGATCTTTTGATTTCTTTTTTTTTTTTTCAAACATTTAACAGCAGTGGATTTGCTGTAAGTGTACCAGTATAACTAATGACATACGTAAGTTGTTATGTATCATATTTACCAGTTGTAAAGAGGCAATGGGCCTAATTTATTAAAGCTCTCCAACGCAATGGATCTGGTCCTAGAATAAAAATGTTTGCTAACGAATAGCAAATGACCTAAAAGAAATCCAATGCAGATTTGCTGGATCACCCAAGTTCACTATTAAAAGTATCTGCATTCTGGGAGAGATTATATAAATCAGACCCAATGAGTGCAAAATTGTCCACACTTCTGCATGTTCATTGCCATGCTGGTCCCACAAATGTCCCCAGACTGTCTTCCTAACACTGTGCATATGCAAAGCACCATAACCAACATAAAATATCGGAACGTAGATACGGTTAGTTGGTATTCACAGTGCTGCCAAACTGTACACTTGGCCACCTTTCCCAGGTTGTTCCCAAATACCCAAATACATTTTGTGCACCAATGACTATTTATCCACATTTGTATTGTATCATTATATAAAATTTCTTAAACAGTATATTTCCCCTACCAAGGCAAAATGGTGCAGACTTGCATGCATGGCATAACAGCAGGATTTGCCATGCATTTGAGTCTGTATCCCCTCTTGCCCTCTGAATTATGTATGTTTCCTGCTGCCCATACTGAATCATTTATAAGTCAACATTAATGAAAAGATTAATGTTTATCATTGCAGTTAAAGCATTCAAAGGCAATGTTACTGTAAAGTGTTTGATATAATCTTCTAATGAAATAGAAAAATATAAGAAAAAAGTCAAATGGTGGTTGTTTACCCATTACAAATTCTTATGTGAGTTCTATAAAAAGTAAGCAAATGTTAACTATAATTAAACAATTCAACAATCATTTTTTTTTACTTTTCTGCCTTTTTTTCTCTTTGAACATTTACCGCATCCAATATCAAAATGCATGTGCCATAAGTCACCTCTTTGAAAAATAAGTGCAATGTATAAAACTGAATTGTGTTTTGCAACTTGGCATTGTCATAATATGGGAAAATAAAATTAATTTGTATGTATGTCTTGTGATTCCAATTTCAAAGCCCTTCAAGACAGTACATGCAGCCTGAAGAGCTGAATTTTCTGTACTGCAGTTTAGTAATAAAGCTAGGTCCCTGTTCCTGCCTGTGATTGGACAGTGGAGATGAAGCTCACTTATTGGCCCATTTATCACTCTGCTCTCTCAGCTTGTTTTTTAGCACATGAGCACTGCAGCACAGCTGATTGGAACATTGTGCTGCTTCTTTTTCCCTAGTCTGAGATCTGCTCTACAGAGGATTGCAAATGGCTGATACTAACTCAAATTCAGGTTGGTAATAAAAATAATCCCACTTTGAAGATTATTTCTTGGGCAAGCTCTTAGTGTTCTTTATTGGTGGGAATACTCAAAATTACTATGTAAACCATATGCTACAGAATTGTCTTTTATCCTTAGCCTAAACCCTGGTATATTGCATTTAACGTTTTACCTTTGTTTATTCAGATTGCAAGCTCTGTATCTCTTTAATTGTTATTGTATTGGTTCGTGTTTTTTGTCCTTTTATGTACGGGTTTGTGGATTTTCCTTAAAAATTAAATAAAAAAATTATTCTTGATGATTGTTTTATTGAACACATACAAAATCTTCCTGACATTGTGTTTTTGTATCTACCTAGAGCTTACCTTTATGAAGCTTCCCTTTCCTTTTTAAAACTTATATACAAATTTGAAAAGGAGAGATCTTAGAAGCTTCATAAATTATATGTATAAGAATATTGGAGATCAATATAATAATTTGGCAAATGCTTTATTGCAAAGACTGCAAAAGCACAAACAGACATTAAGGGTATATGGAAGTAAAAAGATTTGACCATAAGGCTTTACATTTTATTATTTTTTACAGAATATAGCAGCCATTCCCAACCCGGGTTCCATGAAACCTGGGGTTCCTACGAATGTTTTTAGTGGTTTCTTTAGCTGTGGCTAATTGGCCTTCCTTTTAATGTACCCTGCATAGCCCTTTGGGAAAACCATTGGGCTAACGCCAACATTCGTTTTCTGTAAAGGTGGCATTCTGAAAGCAAAAGTAAGGTTCATTTTTTCCACTCCAAATAATTGTATTTAAAATAGGTTCCTCAAGATCTGATATTTATTGCAAGGGGATAAAAAGGTTAAGAAAGGCTGGTTTAAAGATATGTCTTTCTATTAAAAATGTAATTCTTTGTCTGGTGATCACCATGGAGATTATAGGAATCACTGGTCAGAAGTAATGTGTTTGGCATACTGAGGCCAATGGCCATAGTTTTTAGGAATAATTCAACTTAACAAGCACAATTGGGTGCATCCACAAGTCAATGTACTCATTTTTAAAAGAAAAGGGTTGCACATTCACACATGCATGCTCCTGTTGATGCTCATGCACACAAATATTTTAGAAAAGCTGGTCATTTATTGGTAGAAGCAAGCAAAATGTATTTATTCCACATTTTACTGAATATTTTAGCTATTTATTATGCATTATTTTACATTAAAATACAGATTGCACAGAACCGTTTTCTAGACATTTTTTTTCTTTTAATGAGAGCCTCGGTTATAATGGCTTTCACAAATACCATCTGGAAATAATATCTCTCTGGCAAAGAATTTGTTTTTTTTATTGGCCTATATCATATATGTATAGAAAATGCAATAATTAATAGTTCAGTAACAAAGCATTTTTTTTCAGCAAAAGGACTGTATAAACCTACATTTTAAAACTGAAGAGGTCTTCCAAGATCATGGAAATATTAAAGTGGATAAGAACAGTTGCCCAAATAAGAAATACCACATTGATAAGACTTACTCTAAAGCAGGGGTTCCTAAATGTCTGAATTTTAGCCACTGAACCCAAGAACATATATATATATATATATATATATATATTGGCCAAAACGCTATCTTTTTAAGCTTTTTAGCCTTACCAATAAATAATTCCTTGCACTTGTTTTTATGCTGTGATATTTTGTTTAAAAATGCTATTTTAGACCTTGTTACTTTTTATAAAGAACTTTCCCACATAGGAAACACTGTAGATGCTGCTTCTCATTTTTGCAAACTTTAGTAAATAAATGGGTAATTGGCTTCCTAATTTTGTGTGTGTTTTTACCCTTGTTGATTATCTGATTATTAACTAATAACTTTATTAAGGTCTGAACAGGTCACTATCTATTGTTGTCAGAGACTTCCCCTAGTAGCCATGTACTCTAAGATACCAAACACCCTTATATGCGTACATCAATCACATTCCTAACCACCTTGCTTTGTATTGTTCATCTGCCAGAATATAAGTGATATTGTCTACAAACATACTTTGCATAGTGTATGTTGTGCTCTTTTTGTGCTCATTGAAATCGGTGTGCTGCGTATGCTCTGTGCTGCGTATGCTCTGTGCTGCGTATGCTCTGTGCTGCGTATGTTCTGTGCACATATGCTGTGTGCTGTAAACAGGTTCATCAATTTCTCTTCACTTCCTTAGAAAGAAATCACTGCAGTGTCAATGAAGGCAAAGAAAAATAAATGTCCGTAGCTCTAAATATTAGGGAATTTCAGCTTGATATAAATTTGTACCAGAGTAGCTAGTGCTATAGTCATATTCACACAAATTAACTTCTGTATGGACAAAGCAGTTCTGATTTCATTTCTGATTTTCCTCGCTGCCTCTAAAGTCTCCTGAGAAAAGATCTGTGCTGCCAAAGCTGAGAAGCATAAAAATTGTGGAGACCACACATTACATGACCAGCAAACCAGGAAAGTCAAGACTGTCTTAGAAATTCTGTGCCATCATAAAACCAAGTTGCAAACAAATAAATGATATACGCAAGGTCACTAGAATACAACATACGAAATATTCTTTAAAAAAAAAAATAGGCTTTACCACTCCTGGGCATAGCTAGGTATGCAGGATTGTTTTCAAAAGCACCTGTTTTTTTTTACAAAATTATTAAAAAATGCCTAAAACCTTTTTTGAAACACTTCCCATTCAAGTTTATGGAGGCGGGACAGGTAATACCAGCCCCTGGTAAAGAAAATGCTCCCGCCTCCTGCCCCGTCATATGACGGACCTATTCTATCCAGTGTTATCCATTTTTAGCATTTTTGAGTGGTAAAACAGGAGAAAGATTAGGAATTAAGCAGAATATTATTTTTATTTGTTTTATTGCATTTTTGCTTAGAGAATAAAAATAATAAAATATGTAGTCTGAAACATTTTGTTCCCCAATTGTAAATAATAAAAGAGCAAACAATTCTGCTATCGTTTAATTTCTGAAAATAATGACTTTCCTTTTATTGATGCTGCCTAATGTGATCTCACTTTTCCTGTTAAGTGCATGTTTTTACAGAGTCAGTTAATACTCAGCAGAAACGATCTGCTATTTTCAGACCACGCTGCACTCGTTAACACAAGGAGGGTTTATATTAGAGCTTCAAGGGTAATCACTATTATACCATAATTTCTTACAGGTAGATCAAAGAGAAATGTAGGACAATGTCAACTAATTTTGAACATGAAAACTTAATATGGTGTGCTCACAAGGGACTGGTAAATAATTGAAGACATAGTTAAACACGCAGAAATCTCCAAGATGTAGTTTCACGTGATTTATACAAGGGTGTTGCTTTACTTGTCTTTACTTTAAATATCAGGCTTTTACATCTCAATATCTTAATGGCTTTCAATCACTTAAAGCTACTATGCAGGGTGTCCCAAAAGTCACTATGCACTTCCTTTTTTTTATTTCTTTCTAGGTATCATTTGCAGAGACTTGAGGCCATCGGCATATGACAACTTAGGCTTTGCAGTTTTTGTAAGCGTATCAATCCCTTAACCATGGCTCACCAAATGACATTGGAGCAGCCTTGCAAAATTGCGGAATATTATGATGCTCATGTGGAAATGTGTGAATCACTCCTACACCATTACAAAAACAACCCTCAGCTCTTGGAAAACTTATGGTTCAGCAACAGGTCTATCTTTCATCCCTCTGGTCGGGTTAACTAACACAACTGTCGAATTTGGGGAGAATCAAACCCATTCTCAAGCATGAACGAGTCTCCGAAGCCGGTGGTTTGGTGTGCAATGTCTAGCACTGGGCTTATCCAACCATTTTTCTTCCACGATGCATCCGGTAACATGACCACTGTTACCTGGAGATGCTGCAGGAGTTTGCTGTGTCACAACTTCAGGCCAGGGGTGACCTTGCTAATGTCTTTTTTCAACAAGACGGAGTCTCCCCCCACTTTGCCAAGTTAGTCAGAGATTACCTGAACATCAAAATTTCTGACCGATTGATCGGTCAAAGGGATCCCCTCAAATGGCCTCAGCGCTACCCTGACCTTACACCTTGTGACTTTTTTTTTGTGTGACTTTATCAAAAGAAAGGTGTATGCCACTAAGTCCCAAAACCTGTCACAGCTTGAGGAAAGAATCCGCAAGTTCTGCATCAAGGTCGGGGAAGAGACACTGAAAAACATTGGCGAGGCTTGCGTGGCTGAAAGTTGTCGAAAATGGAGGCACTCATGTGGAGGTATCCAACTAGTCTTCAAGGCGTTTGAACGTGATGGCAAACCTAGCCAATAAAACTGCAATGACTCGTTTGCTGATGCTAAAAATATGAATAAACTCAGTTTCTTGTGTAATTTTTAGGAATTCGTTAAAATTGTATATTGACTTGTGTAACACCCTGTACATGTTCAGTGTTGGATTCCTGTTCACAAAAGACCTGGTGATTGTCTGCTAAAATTAGGCACACCCCAGTCTATTTTTATTATTTGTCATTTGTATAAAGTTGTCCTGTTTTCAAGGAGATATAAACTTTCCCCTTTCTGCAGCTTATTTGGCTTAAAAGAAGTTTTGAATTTTGCAGTCAGTCACTAGGGGAGGCGCGGTACGGAGGATATTGCCTCCTGTTTGCAGAAGACTCATGACATCATCGTTATCTTCCTCATCATTCTAGGAAAAGTTACTTTCCTGATAATCAAAGATTATCTTTTTAAAATGAGGGCTTTTGTAAAGTTTGATGGAGGATAGGATCCTTATCAGGTTGATTTTGCTTCTCACGCACTATGTATTTGATTTACTCTACTGACCCTGTTGTCTCTGCAAAAGAAGGTGAGAGAAAACCCTTTTCCCTACAACACTTGTTCTGTTGACAACTATCTAAGAGGGAATTTTTTTTCATGTAGAAGTGGAACATTTTTATTTCTGTTGGGTTGACTAAGCTCTGCCAACTGCCATCACCCACCCTGATCTTTCTGGTTGCTATGCTGGTTCTATTGGGATTTGCAGATGGTTGGGCTCACCCATAAAATCAATCACTAGTAAAAAAGTGAAACTAAGTTATCACCACTAGTAAGTTTATTTTAAGATTATCAACTACCCCATTCATTAAAATGCACATTTAATAATTCTCACACAGCAGGGAAATGTGAAATAGGAGCAGCTAGTCAGAATCCAAGATCAATATACTATTAGATTACATCTTGATTTATCGCTTACTTCCTCTGCTGATTTAAAGTAACATTGCCAGTAAATAAAACCCACCCCTGAACAGAGCCAAATTGTGCATCTGTTTAGAGTAAAATTCTGTCCTATCTTCAGTGCTAAATCTGTCACATTTTGATGCCCAGAATTCCATGCACAAGGATTGGGAATACACTGGAAAACAATCCAATATACTTTGCTACAAAGACATCCTCGATTTTTTTTAGATATTCCTAACCTGTTTACCAAAGAAGAAAAAATATTTTTATTGAACCCACATTGGTCAAGTTAAAGCAGAATAAATACAGACATGGAGTAAATTGCTGGGGCTTCTGAAAACAGAACAAGATATAAATATGTATAGAATCATGTTTCCTATTTAAGTAAATATGCAGCATAAAAAATAATATAGCAGGAACAAAACTTTAAACACAAAACGTAGGCAGCAGTTAGGGATATTTGGAGACTTAAGTATTTTCTGCTTAAAGTTTTTACTTACTACCTGCTAGCCAATTGTTGTTAAATGTGGTTTATCAAAAAGTAATCCCAGTGTTAGTGCTGTAGCCTTTAATATGTTTGTACATCCCTGAAATATGTGCCCTATAAAGGACCCTGCAAATGCAGAGAAATAACTGTTGAACTGCTAAAAAAGCACTCTGCTCCTATATTTTTGTAGATGTACAACTACATTCCTTCTACTGTCCTCATCTCCCCAACATAGAAATTGTTATATAGTCCAAGAAAAGAAATTCTAGAGCTATTTACACTCCTTGACATAACATTGGAGGTGTACTAAGGACACAATGTTTTCTTTAAACATATTTATCAGATATAAAAGAACACTTGCAACTGTACATTTCCCTGATCAAAAGGGGGCAAATAAGAATAGTTCAATGTTAGGATTTATGTACATTTTACTGGATTTTATATACACATCTAACACAGATCAGTCTTATCACTCATCCATCCTTCCCATTGCTCCTCTTCTGCTGCATCTCTTTGTAGTTCTCTCCATTGGCTTCCAATTCACCTTAGAATCAAATTCAAGCTCCTGTGCTTTGCCTTCAAATCCCTCCAGTTATTGTCCCACTTACATTTCTGACCTGATAGAAAAATACTCCCCTGGCCGCTCTCTTCTCTCCTTTATTGACCTACTAAGGACTTCCTCACTCATAACCTCATTACACGCACGGCTCCAAGACTTTTCTACAGCTGCCCCAACTCTCTGGAATGGTCTTCCCCATCCTATTCGGTTTGCCCCTACTTTCTGCTCGTTTTAAAGGAGCACTCAAAACCCATCTTTTTAAACTTGTCTACCTGTCTTCTTCTGTCTTTTAAAACCTTCACTACTTCCCTTCATTCCATATCTCCCATCCTATTGTATGATATGGGTACTACACAGTCACTGTACAGGATCCCAGGGACTATTTTTCATAAAGTAACATTTTGTTTTAAAGTTTATTGTTGTTGTATATTGCAATTTGATAGGAACTGTTAATAAAGAATAGTAAAGTGACTAATGGGCCCCTTTTAATGTTAGAGAAAGAGTAGATGAAGTGCAGAATTATACTGAAATTTGCTAAATATGCCTAGAATATAAGAGTGAAATTTACCTTCTGCAGCAAACAATTCATTATCAACGCTAAATGCTATGAAAAAAAGTCAATGCTAATGATCTAGGATTACATTTGCAATCTGAGCAGTTGATTTATCCATCACTCGTGCATTTAATTAGTATGAACATATTCAATGTTAGTGAACTCAAATTGCTTACAAAAATACAATTTCAATATTCATATATTGTTGAAAGGAACTGTAACAAATACCACTTGGTTTACTAAGTATTAAGAAAAGGCTAAACGATCTATATTGTACAATGAATAGGTAACAACATAGAATAACGAAAAATGCACAAGAAGACAAGAATTAAGAGGTAAGATACAAAGAGGGAAAAGGTTTACATTATTGATTTGAAAATGCCAAAGCATGACACTAATGCACAATGTAAAACAATCTAGATTATGTTTCAAGTCAAGACTGACCTACATACAGTGCACACAGCCTTAAAACTCAGACTACTCAATTAGGATAGCAGAGGGCGAAAAGATGGATAGATAAAGCACTGATATTCACACTGCATAAAGTAAAATATAAAGCCATAAATAGAATATGTTTTCATATATGGAAAAAAAAGATGAAAAAATAGAGATAAAAAGTTGTAGAGTTTAAAGTACAACCCCCAAGCCCAAATACTCAAGCATTAAATGACTGAAAGGTGTTTCTTCTGCTAGAGGTCAGCTCATCTGTAATAATGTAGTTACCTGTATAATAAAAGTATATGTATAACCAAAACCTTTTTTGTTTTTGGTAGAGAACAAACAGAACCTTAGTGCCACTTAGATTCCAAGGGTCCAGTATACATTTTAAATTTCATCAAGGAAAGCCAGATCATCTTTGGAGTTACAAGAATCACCCTTCTTCAGGGCTGAAACAGAACAATTTTATCTGGACCAGTCAGAAGGATCAAAACAGCAGCTTTTAGATAATATACTGCCTGCCCAAAGGAAATCTTCGATTATGGCAAACATTCGCCATGGTATAATTTCACTAAGTGAAACTACATTTCACTAAGTCACAACATTTCTTTCCATCCAGAGTTGCATTCATTTTTCACCAATACCTAAAAATTGTACTGATGATGGGAGAATTGGACCACTGAATTAAGACTTCTCGTCACATCCCAAAGATACTCAATTGGATTAAGGTTTGGAATCTTTGGTAGCCAATCCATATGGGAAAATTATGTCTCGTGTTCACTCAACCACAGTTTGACTCTTAAGAATCCTAGCATTATCATCTTGAAATAGACATTGCTAGAAAAACCTGGTCATTCAGTATGTTTAGGGGGTCATTTTATGGGCACAATACATTGCTCTACCTACCCTGACACTGGAGCTATATTAGGAGGCTAATGGTAATATTTTCCCAAAATACATTAAATATCCTAGATGGAATTGGTGCAACTTTTCCTTATTTTGTTTTCACATATCCCTAGCAGCCAATCATGCAAAGAGCTGCTAACTTATTCCAACATAAAAAAAACATTCAACAATCCTCTGCGCCTCGCAAGTAGTATTATATTGAAATTTATTACTGCTATCTGTACATCCATTAGGTAGTATCTACCTCTGTGTTTGTCCTGGAGACCATAGTACAGGAAAGAAAAATCAACAAGAACAAGAACAAGTGGTGAGGGAACATCATTTAATGTGATTCCAGAGACAGCGCTCTAAGAAGGAATTTCCCCTCAGTTTGTGGAGATTGTCTCCCAATTTTTTATAGCTTTGCTGGGGACAGTGAAGGCAAATCTCCCTAATGAGACCCAGACACCTTCAAATAATTTTAATGAGCATTCTACCAAATCGGGTCTGGTAAGAAAAACCTGGTTGGTCTGGCACATTTACTAGTATATCGCTTACCATGTTGGTTTATCGCCAGGTGTGTACCTTTGCATATGGGTGTAGGCATAGGTGTACCTGCTTCACAGAAAAATTTGCATTCATGTCTGCCATGTTCACATGCTCCTGTATTTCTAGTACCTGTGTCAAGTGGCTCATTTAAACCTTTGTAGCCTCTTTGCTAAGTAGTTTCCAGCTTTTTATTGTTTGGCATGTCTTGTATGGCCTATCATTCAGTCTGTCCCAGCTTCTGTTCCGGACTTCTGCCTTGCCTCCAAATCCTGGCTTGACCTCACTGCCCACTAGATTCCATTTGGCTTTGCCTCCATGTTTTCCTGGCTCTTACCTTGGCCATCCTTAATACTGCACCCTGCTGAGCCATCTACACCCATGGCCTCAAGTTGTCTATAGTCCTCCATATGATGCTGCCGTCACAAGAACTGGCACTGCAATTCCAACAGCCAGCTCCATATTGCCTTCACGCCACCTGTTGCCACTACCAGATGGGCCAGAATGGTGAGGGAGACTGCCATTTTTCAGTTTTTATTATGTGATAGGCGTTCCATATTAGCTACATCCTTTCCAACAGTTGAGCAACAAAGACTTCCATATGGAAAACATCCTAAGCCACTAAGCCAAAAGTTTAAAATTAGATTCCTCTACTTTACCTGGTGATAGCAGATGTATGGGTTTAGAGCAGACCGGTGTGGGTTGTCAGGATGGGTAACATTAAAAAGACATATTATACAATAGGTGGTGTGTTTGTTTTTATGGTATTGAGTTACATATCTTTTAGACATAAAGTACTGGAATCCAATTAAGTGAAGTCAATGAATCAAATTTAGTCCACCCAAAGGGTGATATTCTAGTTTAAATGGAATCTGCTGAGGGAGTCAATCCCATAAAAATGTCTTTTTATATAGTAATAAATACATACCCAACAGAAATGGGCTCCCCTTACAATGGCCACAAAACATGTACACACCCATAATTTCAAACATGCAGATCGAACAAATACAGTCCTCTGGTAAAAGACAGGGAAACAGTTTAAATTAGGTGAGTTCAAACCATAGAACTAACAAAAGCTGACTTGAATACTAGTAAACAATACACAAAGCAGACATCATTGTGTAAAAATAGTTGTCAGACCAAATTTTAGTAAAGGGTATTAGATCTAAGGGACTGACATTGTAATAATTGTTGATGCCAGAAATTATCAACTCAGCTTCTAAAAATGGCTAGCCTCTTGGGATTTTCAAATACAGTAGTCTCTTAAATATGGAGCCATGTGTTTGTTATCTACTTATTCCATTTTACAGATTTCATGACATATTTATTAGGTTTTTGTTCCTTTTCCCTGCATGCAGGAACCAATTAGAGCAACACTGACTTCAATACACATTGCAGAAGCCAACTGTACTAATTATCCACCTTAAGGGCTTATACACGCAAGGAAATTAATTGTCATTTTTGTGCTTAACTAACCAACCTAATTAATATTACAATCAGTAATCAATTGGTCAGAAGCCTCAAAACGCACTTATTTTCTTAAAAAATATGTGTAGAGTTTCCAATATATACTAAATATAGCCATGTGAAGAGACGTGCTATGTTTGTTATACGGCTTGGGGAACGTGAATATTATGAATGGTAACTTGGGTACATCAAATGGTTGCAAAGTATGGGGTGGGTGCGCTTCAATTGGTTGGTAGTACAGGTTACTATTTATAATACTCACGTTTTACTGCTGTATACCAAACATAACAAGAAAAATCTAGGCACTTTGAGGTCTTCTAAAGAGGAAAAATGTGAACTAAAACCCTTTTTAAAGACTTATTTTGGACAACAGAGTGGCAAAATGGCTGAGACAGAAGTAGAAGTTCTAAAAAGGCAAAAAAAACAGCACTGGTGCAAATAAACAAAAAAAAGACATATTGGGGTCGTACAATTATTTAATTCTCTCATTGGGCCTGATATAATAAAGCTCTTCAAGACTGGAGAAGATAGTCTATCATGGGAGAACCTGGCCCATTGCGTCACTCCTGAACATTACAGTTCCGTAGGATTCTTTGACACCATCTCTGATTGTCTATGGTCTAAGGTGATACCCCCAAAAAAGTCTATTGAGCTCTAAAATGTGGCTAGGGCAAACCAAATCAACCCTAATTAAGTATACATTACCCATCTATGAAGAGGGAGGGAAGGATGGGTTAGGTTGCTTTATAGGAAGGAGACAAAAATGAAAAATACTCTAAATATGTGTACACTTTATACGTTTAGGATACTAAACGTATCCTTTAACGCAATACATGTTAAGTATGCATATTACTGCAATGCAATAGTGTAAATGTCCTCTATAAATTTAGTGAGTAGGCCATTGAATCATAGCTTAGCATGTAAAATGGCATTTCCCCATATATCATTTTACCTCCTATAGTAAATGGGAACTCAAGTTTTAGGGGTTCTGGAGTGCTCCAGAACACGGGGTTCTAAAATACAGTCTGAGAACACAAATCTGAACATTGTTACCATATTGGAATTAAGAAAAGAATTATTACCAAAATCCCAGCAAAACCAAACTAAGGCAAGTAATGCAGATTGTAAGCAATCATCAGCTTTAGTTTTAGTAAAGCCAAGAAAATACATTCTAATTTTTGTTTTCAACAATTCCAGCTAGTGCAAGGGTCTTATTATCTTACAACCTTCTTTGTTTCCCCTCAATTTGTACATGCATTGGTCTACCATATGTCTCTGCTGTCACTCAGTTTAATTGTTTCACAGGCTTTGGAAGGGGGGGTGGTGTCCCAGGGGGAAATATTAATTATGATTTTTTTTCCATAGAAACAAAGGCTTTCTGTTTTACATTACCCCATTGTTTATAGGCTATGTATTAGATTGTTGTACCGTGACGTGTCGGAGTAAATAAACAGTGGTATGTAATATAGAGAAAAAGGCAAATAATATAATTTAGTACGTAACATTTTGGAAAGCCATGTTTTCATCATTGCCTTCTTTCTGATGATATCTGATGATCATCACAGCAAAGTTGCTTCCTAACACAAGATGACCACTTTGCTCTTGCCTAATGTAGGAGAAGCGGGGCCACCATGTACAGTACTGTGCGCTTCCCATAACCACAAACTGATTCGCCAAGGCATAGCACGCCATCATGTTCAGCTTGTAACTCTACTGTGGGTGCTAGCTACTCCTTCTAACATATCGTGATAGTAACCCCAAAGGTCATGAACTCACAATTATACGTGCACTCCTGTATTGGAAGTTACATGCCATAGCTGCTAAGATGTACATAGCTCTCAGCCATATCTGATGCAAAATCTGATGTTTTAAATGCAAGGCATAAAGAAACTATGCGGGTATTTTATTTATGTAGAGATTCATCAAATATGAGCCATGTCATGGACACTGTTCAACTGGTAATACTTTGACCTGAGCAACCCTATGGTGAAATAAATAAGCAGACTTCACTTAATGTGGAACTAAACTTCCATTGATGTGGGTGAACTTTTGCCATAATCGGCAAGCATGCACATTATTTTTGCTGATTATGGCACAAATTTACCTTTTTGTAAGTGCCTTGCAGCAATGACAGATCTAGGAACCTGTGGCTGCTGCATCCATTTGAGGCCTTCATCCTAATTCCCAGTGTTCTACTAAGTCCTTTTTAGCCGGGTGCACCACCTGGTACTTTTCAGTAACCACCCAGCTGTTTTTGGGTGGTTACTGAAAAGTTGGGTCAGAATACAATGGTCACCACCTACCATCCAACCTAAAATATTTCAGGCGGGAAAACTAACTGCCTACTTTTTAAGGTCCATGGCAATCCTTTTCGGGCAATGGATGGCCACTGATGATGTAACTGCGTTACATTGTTCCAGCATCTGGGTCAATTCTCGTCAGTTTTCCATTTAGAGCTGGGCTCTGCAATACATGGTGCATGGGCAATGTAGGTAAAATACAAAAGGCCAGGGGAAAGTATTTTTTGGAAATTGTATTTCTCCTCTGCCAAAAAACACAAAACTCTACCTTCTAGTGATTTTTTGTTTTTTTTGGCTTTAGTTCTGTATTGAAAGTAAAATAAAATCAAAGCCCACTTGTTTTAATCCAATAGTTGATAATTTAAGAGATGTGGGATCCTTAACTACAACCTAATGTCACCAGAGGGCCACATATACCATTCACCATTTCGAATTATATGGAACGAGGACTTCCTAGAGGAGACAGTCATGGACTTAGTGACAGAAGTGGTTGGAGACATGCTATAGGAGTCAAAGACTAAGAACATGTTAAATGAGACTGCTAAAGATCAATGCTATTACAGCTGTTTTACAAATCAGTGATCCCACTACTGATTGATAGGGTCCAGGGGCCACACTGCAAACATCAAAAGGACTCCACGAAGCCACTGGGCGCCAGGGACTTTTCTTTCTCTCCCTATACATATAAATATAATGTGCATTGCAGACATTCTGGCCCAGAGCTAATCACTGATCATAAAAATAAGAACACAGTATGAGCTGAGAATTTCTTTTGCTGACCTCCTTCTGAAGTTGATAATCACCTGGCTGTATGCAATGCTCTCTTACTGAACTGAAAAAAGCATGCAAATCAGGATATTCAAAATTCATAAGGCCTATTGACACTTGTCCATTGTATACAGCAAAACCTGTGCATTTTGCTGCATGAAAATGGGCCCACTCACACATACATGTTTAGTATGGACCTGATTTATTAAAGCTCTCCATAGCTGGAGAGGATACACTTTCATTAGTGAAGCTGGGTGATCCAGCAAACCTGGAATGGATTTCTTTTGCTATTTGTTAGCAAATGTTTTGAATTCTGGACCAGATCCATTCCAGGTTTGCTGGATCACCCAGCTTCACTGATGAAAGTGTATCCTCTCCAGCCTTGGAGAGCTTTATTAAATCAGGCCCTATGTGTAAACACAAGTACCGTATAATGCACGATACAATGTGAATCCAGTAATCCTAATCTGATTGTAGGCTTATCATTAAGGTCGCTAAACACAGCAGAAACTAATATTTCAGCAGTTTGTCCACAATGCCAGGCTTTATTCCTCATCAATATGGGATTCAAAATCCTGGCCCAAAATATTCAAAACACACTTGAAGACTCAAAGGTTTCATTACATACAGTGGACAATGCACCAAATTTCCAGCTTTCAGTATTCCTTAAAGCCCAACTAAACCTCTGTATTCCGGATGATTAAAAACAAAAAAGTGTTTAAAGTCTTATAGGTCATCCTTGGAAAATAGTGACAACCTAAATAGAATAGTCTGTCTATTGCCAGGTGCTACAGGAAAGGACCCTTGCTCTGTGTGTAAACAGTGATCTCCATGCAGAGGTCTGACACACCCTCTAAATCAAACTCTGCAATCAGGAAGAGCTATAGGCCTAATTCAGCAGGGGATGGGGCAGAGAGTCCACTGCTTTACAGGAGTCAGAAGCAATTATGGTGTACATGGAGTTAGCAAAAACTATTAATAATATTATTATTAAATAGGAATTATTACGCAGCGCTGTACATTATTTAGGGGTGGCAAATGACAGACAGATACAGACAATGACAAAGGAGGAGGAGAGGACCCTGCCCCGAAGAGCTTACAATCTAGGAGATGTACCGATTCCACAAGCCTGACTTTCACACAAATAGCAAAGTCCTTCTCAGCAGGTGTTGCCAGGGTACAGGCTTTTCTACTCATGCTGTGGTTGCTTTCTATAGAAAATGAACAGTAACACATTAAACACATTTACTTTTTATGCACTTGGAATGTATTCAGCTGAATAAGATATAAAAGTGTAAGTGGCCTGTAATGTATACCAGCACACAATTGCAAACTATATAGTGGACAATTACAAAAACAACTGAAGATATACGTGAAAGCCTTACAAAGGCTAGAAGGGGCCTGCCAACAGACTATATGACCATTTCATAATCCTTACAAAATAAAACTTAACCCTTGGCTGAAGGATGTGGGGTGCAGCCCTTATTTTGATTGGTAACCAATTTGTTTTCTGATGTACGTATCCTAAATGTTTATACAAACACGCTATTCAAGGAAGAGAACATTGGACCATATCCAACCCACGTGTCTGTAATTTAGGTGTAACCACCCAGAAAATGAAATGTCAAAGGAAAGTATAGTGATGTTGCCATAACAGAATGATCATGGCTATGTCCTTTTGTTGCAGCTAGCCTGCACTACACACTGCAGCAAAGCACCAATCCTACAATATAAACAATGTTATCCCATAGTGCTGGCAATGCATGTATTTCCCACTAGATCCTGGCTATATGATATTCCAATAATAATATATTACTGACAATGACCCAACCCTATATACTGTCATACTGAAAGCTCTATTTATCTGCGCTACACAGGGACCAACTGGGTGATGATGTGCTGAACAGATGGCGAGTTTAACTGTCGCATATATTAAAATGCTTTATACTCTCAGGCTGTACACACAACAAGCAGTAAAATGATAAATATGTGATGCATAATGTTTATTTATTATTAGATGGATAGTTATATATATTTATAAGGCTTGCCATATGTAAGGTAAATATGACTATAAGAGGAGCACACAATAGATCTGCTGGGCAGGGGTCAGATTAAGGCAGAATTATAATGGGTCCCAGTAATCCCAGGTTACATGTGGCAGAGGGAACTGATCATCATACTGTAGGGATACATTGTACAATGCTTGCAGCTTAGTCATTATTGCCATGATTAGAGGAAATACATAGAGATAGTGGAAGAAGATAAAACCTACCTATTAGATGATGTGCACAATCAGCAGTAACATGGAGGAGGAGGATGATCTGACTACGTATACAGAATGTGTTGTCAGCCTTTACACATCCATTGCTGCTTGTAGACCCATTGCATCTCTTCCTGAGTCACTGGCTGCTCTGTGAGGTCGGATTCTTTGCAGGGTGAACTGATGGAACATTCACTAAGATTGCATAGCAGAATGTAAAGCATGCTCTGATTGGAGGGGAGCAGGCCCCTCTTTATTGGGCAGGTTCTGCTCTCCTAATACACAGCACTGTTCAATATAGCCAAGTATAGGAAAATCCTGCAATGCCGATCATGCATGCTATATTAAAACTCAAAAACAAAACGCTGCATGTCGATAGGCAACATCAAAACGGAGTCCTGTGTGCCAAATTCTTTCCGGAAAATGCAGCACCCCCGACATCAATGTAGATGTGCACTTCTCCGATCTGGCCACTAGATGGTGCCAAAGGGTATACAATTGTGAATGCTGGGGAAATAGAACTCAAATACAATGGACAAAATAACATTGTAATACAAAGTCATTCCTTTTCAAGTAGGCTTTGGTATTTTTTTGGCAGTTGGTATTCTGTTATTATAGTCTTTAATGGCAGTAGGATTGGGCAATAGACCCTGGAACTATATCATAGAAAACCTTTTCTCCATACTCCTAGATTGTAAGCTTTTCGGGTCAGGGTCCTCTCTTTGTCCTGTACCACTGTCTGTATTCCTCTGTCATTTGCATCCCCTATTTAATGTACAGCGCTGCATAAAATGTTGGCACTATATAAATCCTGTTTATAAATAATAATAATAATAATAATTATAATCACTTAGCATTTGATAGTTTTGAAACAGAAATATATAATTGTCAATCATGTCCCTACAATAATCATAGATCAATAACACATATAAAGCAGTTTTTCCCAACTAAAGTTCCTCCAAAATTTGCTAGGGGTTCCTTGATCAATGAGAAACTTGTTCATTTTGACACCAGAGATCTTTTTGGCATCTGTACATCTGTAACGTACAGTGCTACATAATATGTTGGTGCTATATAAATCCTGTTTTTTATTATTATTATTATTATTATTATTATTATTAATGAAAATAGTATCTGTGTGTGTGTTCTGTGTAGTATCTGTGTGACATTGTTCCCACTGGCCAGCAATGTAGGGGAATTCTTCCTAGCGCCCACAACACTAATGTACTATGTGCTGTGGATATTGTCATTTTAGTAGAAGTTTACTGAAAACCTTATGGTTCTCAATTATCTGGTAAAATGTAATATTCACCCTGCACTCTCTGCTGGTTCTATTGCCTCTCCTCCCCAGTCTGATAACTCATTATCTCTCTGCTCCTTCACTCTCCTGATTTCTCTGTCTGCGCTCCTGCACCTTTTTTCTCCACTGATACTTTCTGGTGACATCTCACCCAACCCTGGTCCCCCTCACAGCCTACCTGTTCCCCACACTTTCAGCAAGATTCACCCTTCTCCTAACCTTATCTCTATTCACCTTACCCGTAGGTTCTTACCCCCTCTCTCTGGCAGTCTATGGAATGCCCGATCTGTTGGCAATAAATTAACCTCCATACACAACCTTCTCATTTCTAAATCTTTAAACTTCCTGCCTTTCACTGAACTTGGCTTTCCTCCTTAGAGACTCTGCCCCTGATTCATCAATAAAATCCGCGCTCGCTGGAAGCGCGAAAGTACGCGCGGCCAGCGATCGATTTCGGATCGCGAATACGAATGCGCGAGCGATAATCCGATTCTGCTTGATGAATCAGGGGCTCTGCCTCTGCTGCTGCTCTCTCCTATGGAGGCCTGCACTTCACACATACCCCTAGACCTGGCATACAGAGTCCTTCCTACCCTGCCCTCTCTCATTTTCACCTTTTTTAATTATTTTTATTAAAAGACATCAAGGTACATACAAAGAAAAGAAAATAAAGTGGTCGTAACATACAGTTCAAAAAGGAACATACAGCAAGGTTAGGTTCTAACAATACATATCTTCAAGCTTGTGGCTTAACGGCCAACGGCACAGAAATAAAAACATTGTAACCAACCAGTCGTGCTGTATCAGTTGCAGGAACCATGATATCTTAAGGTTTTCAAAAACATTTTTATAAGAAAAGAAAAATAAATATAACTAATTAAAAAAAGGAGTTAAGAATAAAAAAAAAAAGAGAAAGAGAAAAAGGGAAGAAGGAAGGGGGGGAAGAGATGGGGGGGGGTTAAAGTGGACATTTACCAGCTATAGAATCAATCACTTTTCTGAAACAGTGGCAGAATGCAATTAGGAATCCATCCCAGAATACTCAGGTATCTAGGCCGGTGGTCGTAAAAAACGGCAATATTCCTCAGTAGTGATAAAGTGGATCCAGTGGTACCAGGTCTGTGCAAATTTTTCCGCTTTCTTAGCGTCAGTGGATATCATATCCTCCATGTGATAAATATCAGCAACTCTTTGCAACCAATGTACTATCGTCGGAGGGGCAGTATTGTTCCATAAGGCTGGGATACAGGCCTTAGCTGCATTGAGAAGGTATCTCAATTGGTTGAGAAGGAGAGAGTTACTATAGCACCTACAGGACATGTCCGAAACATGAAGAAGTGCCAGGGTCGGATTGCCCCTTATATCCACTTCTGTAAGCTTTAAGATAATATTAGCTACCAAACTCCAATAAAATTGCAATTTTGAGCATTCCTAGAAAACATGCAGTAGCGTGCCCTGTGATTTTCACCTCTTTTTAAGTCCACTCTGTTCATCTTTTCCACCCCCTGCTCCTCATTGTTGCTGTTGTCTACCTGCTAATCCCCATCCCTGGCACAACAATCACACCTAACATCTACAAAAGTCTGTTCGTGCAGCTGGGCGCAAGTGTAGGAAATCTGGCCTCAGCACTGACTTCATGGATATGTCTATATCTTGTGGATACGTGAATGGGAAGGAAACTTTTTATGATGATTCATGATGATCAATGAATTTAAATTGAGAGGACCAAAGAGGGTACATATGCCTCCTGGCTATCGGGATGAATCTTTGGACACATTTTTGCACTTTGCACTTGAGGCTTAATTAGATAGCCAGGTGCATGTAAAGAGCTGTTAATTCAAGAAAATGATCTTAATTAGAATTTATTAAGAAGAAAAATCACCATGCACTATCACTTCAGGATAGATTAATCCTGAAAAGGCCACTTTATTGCACTATGATAAAAATACATAAATATAGAGTTTACTAGTATGCACTTGGCACTTTGACCTTTGCTATTGGGATAGCATTTAAAAAAAATGTAAAAAAAAAATTTTTTTCACACTGTGGATTAACGTGATACTTTAAGAATTTCCAATCAACAGACCTCAACAGAACTTAGACCTCTGCAAAAACTGAATAAATAACTGGAAACACCCCATATGGTGCTGCTTTTGTCCATCACCACTTGATATAGGTGAGACTTCATGTGCATCAAATCTCAGGTACATTCACATCCATAGTAACAAAAGATAGACAATATATTGAAATTTGACTTTAATTTTGACTGATATTGATTAATTGTATTTTGATGTTTTTTTTAAAAAATATGTATTGTTCTGATTTTAGATATTCCTGTTATGTTCCTGAAGAAGCGGAATCTATCCGCGAAACGCGTCGATATTGAAGGGGAACACCAATCTGGTGGTGACCCCAACAGGAATATGGCTGGTTTTGCACATTTTTAATCTAAGTTTTACATGTTACATATTTGTCAATAAAACTATACAATATTATTATTTACAAGAAACATGATTAGATTTGTCTTCCTTGGCTGGTAAAGTCCCATGTAGTTAGATCAGAATCGGTTTTGTTTTTGATATTTTGATGGGGATGCAGCTTGCTAATATGAAATAGGTTGGACAGTGCACATGAGTAGTATAGGATTTATAAACCGCCAACATATCACACAGTGCTTTACATTAAATAGGGGTTGCAAATGACAGACAGATACAGACAGTGACACAGGAGGAGGAGAGGAGCCTGCCCCGAAGAGCTTACAATCTAGAAAGTGTTTTCGATGTGGGAGGAAACCAAAGTACTCAGAGGAAACCCACATAAACATGGGAAGAATATAAAAACTCTATGCAGTGTCCTGGTCAAGAATTATACCTGGGACCCCAGTGCTTTATATAAAGGAGCAATCCAGGAATTATATTTGAAGGAAGCCCTAGCTATAGACTATGAAGTGTAAATAAGAAAAGGATTAGTTAAAGGATTAGATTAATGTTTTCTTAGAGAAGCCCCTCTCCGGCTGTGATACAGCACATCTAGAGGATTAAAGTATTTGCATATATGCTAATTATTTGATCATTAGGTAATTAAGGCTCTCTCCTGGGCAGAAGCTGAGCAGCTTTAAAATATAAATTATAATCTAGAAATGGACCTCCGCTGTCCCCTGGATGTAGTCCATTGAAATTTGGCAATCAATTCCAGACCTGCTTTAGTTGACGTTGATAAAATTTAGGGGAACGGACAACATTGATTGGTATGATATGTAATTTGACCCAGTTAATTTTTACTTTAGATCTAACACAGACGCCAGATTTAACAAAATATCGCCTACATATTGAACACTTTTTGGGCTTTTAATAAAGATCTGGAGGCTGGAGGGGATACACTTTCATCGGTGAACCTGAGTGATCCAGCAAACCTGGAATGGATTTCTTTAGACATTTGCTATTTGTTTGCAAATGTTTTTATTTCTGGACCAGATCCATTTTAGATTTTTTGGATCACCCAGGTTCACTAATAAAAGTGTATCCTCTCCAGCCTTGAAGAACTTTATTACATTGGGCCCTTTGTATATGTTTTTTTAGACCTTTATTATCTTGTCATTAATTAGTTTTGGCATGGCTGCTATTGGTTCACAATCAGGGAAAAAAGGAGGCCAACAAAAGCTTCTGATGATGTTTTATTGTAGGACACCATCAAATCAGACATCAAAGGGTGGAAGGATCACACAGACATAGCAGGATTGAAGGATCATTGTGGAACGTCTCAGATCCCTATGGGTGAATGGGTCCATTAAGGGTCAGGTTGTGCGGAAGATGCCCTCCCCTCCACCCTTGCCACTAATGATAGGGAAGCTACTAGCTTTTTGCCTCCTTCTTTTTTGGGAAAACCAGATTCCAGAGGACCCATTATGGACAGAAGAGAAAACACATGTTCCCTGCCATTTTTCATACTCAGGAAGATTTCAGACCTATTGAAGGGTCTGAGTTTGGGCTACGACATTCCTGTATGGCTGGACAGATATGAAAATCCTGAGGGATAAATTTAAAGTATAGTTATATATCTTAAGAAACTAGGGAACAACATTTTTCCATTTTTAGGTAATAGCAGCAAAGTGACAGCCGAGGGTAAAGTATGGAGCAAACTAAAACAACTAACAAGGTAGGTATAAAGTTAAGAATAAAAAAAGAATCAAAGATTGCCATCACTTAATACATATTATGGTCAATTACCATTTGTGCAGACCATGATGACAAAAATACAGGGAATCTTGCAGCAATCAGAGTCAGACTAAAGCTGCGTACACACGTCCAATTTTTATCGTTGGAAATGAACGACGAACGAACGACGAACGATCGATTGGTCAAAAATCGTTCGTAAAAAAAGTAACCAACGACGCCGACGAACGAGAATAGTCGCTGGAAATGAACGACCGGACCGGCGGATCGGATTGGACGACGATCGTTGAACATCGTTCGTGTGTACGGTCGTTCATTGATCGTCCATGGTCTGAGCATGCGTGATGAACGAACGTTCGTTCACTTCCTGTCGTGCACGTCACTTCCTGTATCGCTCAAACGATCGCATCTATTGTGTGTACAATATCTGCGAACGATCGTGTCGTTATCTGCATGTACAGGATCGGTGCTATACGATCGTTCGCCGATATCGTGCAGGATCGTTCGTCGTTCGTTTACCAACGATAATTATTGGAAGTGTGTACGTAGCTTTACAGACCTTCTGCTTATGCTCAGTACACACATTTACCTTTGAAGTCATTGTGGAGAGTTCTTGTAAAATATGCTGCAGGGATCTCTGCCGAGCTGCCCATTTTATAGAGAAGAAGTGGAAGGAGGAGTACAAGTGACTCTCTGCAGGGATATAAAAAATTATTATTATCCAGTATTTATATAGCACCGATATATTGTGCAGAACTCTACAATGTCCATAGTCATATCACTAAATAACATTATATTCCCCTATAATCTTAGGAAGAAATCACACAAGGTGGATCATTCACGAATTCCTCAACAACATTTGGGACACGGTACACACACCAAAAAGTTTGCCTGAGATGAAAAAGTATTTACTGACCTCTGTCTCAAACTATCCCTAAGGAAGCCTGTAGGCGAAATGCATCAGAACCATTGAGACAAGAAATCCTTTCTTACGGCATTTCCCTGAGACCCTCTATTGGGGACTCATCCTAAGTGAACTTACTAAATAGGGATATTATTGTCTAGTGAGTCATCCAGGTACCCCATAAGGTGAATGGGGCTTGAATCTCCTATGATATAACTCAATATTTTTGGGACCAACCTATCTGGTTGATTTTGTATCACTTTTCAATAATATGTATTGGCAAAAAAATGGCTGTTTTTCTTTATTTTATTTCTCAATAATTTTTTTTATTAGGGGTTTGGCAGTTAATTTATGTAATGCGTTCAGGGACATCCTATATACCCCATACCCAACATTATCATTTATTTCCTTAGTGGTTAAACTTGAAGGATTTATATTTTTTTTTATATATTTATATTTTTATGTAACTATGTAAAACAAAAAATATCACGGAAATACAAGTAGATACAACAATACTGTGTTTTCCTTGCTGTTTTTGTATGGTGTGGTTTCTTACCTAACTGTAACACTGAAACACTGTGGCTTTGATATGCACTGTGCAGCAAAAATATGAATGCATGATAATATACCTTTATGTGATGAAGTCTCTACAGGGGAAAAAATTAGTAAACTTTGAACTGACATAAAATGTTAGCATTATTATTTTTTTTTGTGTGTATTTGTTGTTTGATCATTTTTTTTAGTTTTACCGAACACTGAAAGTGAAAGAAGAATTTAGGGTATATTACACAACAGGGTCAGTTCCCACCATTCATTAGGTAAACTGCTATACTTTTCAATAAATGTAAAGTTTTCGATTCACTAAATAATATATCACAGAATACCTGAATTTATTGCATGATACTGCTAATTTTTGCCCCTTCACAGTAGTGCTCAATGGTAACACATGTGCATTTACGGGAAATTTATAGCACTCTGGGTAATCTAGTCACATTAATCATGATGGATTTGTATTAGACTATCACCATACATTGCATTGCAAATTATTTTCAACATTTACCCTATTTTAAATACAGTGAAAAGGATGTCAGTGAACATTTAGTGAATGTTTTATGTGCAAAAAGGATATTTTTGTGTGAAGGTTTAGTGAATGTCTGCTGAATTATTTATAATCAGAAAGTAGATTGTTCTTATTAGCCTCTGCCTTGGATATGGTGGTCAATTTTACAAGCTTCTATTATTATTTTTATTAATATTTTATTGTAAAAACTGTATTTTATATATATATATATATATATATATATATAGCACCAGCATATTACGTAACACTGTACATTAAATAGGGGTTGCAAATGACAAACGGATATAAACAATGACACAGGAGGAGGAGAGGACCCTGCCCTGAAGAGCTTACAATCTAAAAGGTGGGGGAAGTAGCACACAATAGGTTATGCTTTAGGGTATTTTTATATTCTGTTTAAACAAAATGCATTGGTCAATTCACAAAGGAAGGTTACCACCTGCTGTCTTCAAACCACATTTTATCACTTGTTACTATAAACCGGTTTGTAAAAGTCAATTCAAAGGTTCTAAAGTACTGCATGTGTTATAACTTTCAATAGGCTGTTGAAAGCAAGGAAGTTTGAAAGATAAAGAAGGCATTCTTTTGATGATTGTTTGCAAATTGTATTTGATTTTCTGTAATCTGTAGACAAAAGTATGTGAAACCAAACATAAAAATAATCATAGTGTCTGTGTTTTGTTTTTTAATGGCTCAGAGGTAGCACTCTGGTCTTTGCAGCACTAGCACTCAGGTTTGAATCTCAGCCAGGAAGCTATCTGCATGGAGTTTGTAGGTTCTCCCCGAGTTTGGGTACGTTTCCTCCGGGATTTCCAGTTTCCTCCCACATTCCAAAAACATGCAGTTAGGTTTATTGGGTTTTCCCCCGAAATTCACCGTAGACTGTATTAAAGACATATGACTATGGTAGGGACATTAGATTGTGGGCCCCTTTGAGGGACAGTTAATGACATGACTATGGACTTTGTACAGCGCTGTGTAATATGTTGGCGCTACATTAATACAGTGTAATAATAATAATAACTGAAAATAGTTGGTTACACAAAAACAAGGGTTGCTGTAGATATAAAAGATAAAGAGAGGGAGACAGCAGATGGACGGGTTGTGTAAAGATACCTTGTGTATTTGGATGTATTTTTTATGTAGCAGACCAAAAGTACACAAAAAAAGCAGCAGAACTGAAATGTTTGAACAATCGTGCATTCAATCATCCTTTTGTGGATCCGTTGTCTAAATTGATACAATGACCTTTAAACATAAAAAAACACTGTTTTGCAGCCCCTCTGGAAGGCTTGAGAGCCTTACTCAAGACCTTCTTTAATTTTTAGGTTGACCACCACTATATCGTTGTATAGTGGCAACACTAAAGTATGCCAAACAGTCAACAGCCAAAAGATTCACTACTTTACAATGAAAAATGTGCAAAGTAAATATTTCTGTGAATCTGTGTTGGATTTACAAATTATGTTGTCTTCACCAAGTCTTAAATAGACTGAACAATATAGGTTAATGTTGTCTAATTCACAGAGTTCCAGGAGAATCTTTCTGGTGAATGTTTTTTAAATATTGTGTATGTACAGCATATTTTTTTTAATAAGGTTGGTATGTAAAATACTGCTGGTTTCCACTAGATGGCACCAAAATACTTCTCTGTCCTTAAGATACCACTGGGGAACTATTTTTATGTTGTTAGATCTCACACTTGTTTTTTACTAATTTTTGGGTGGTGAATCCAGAAATGACAGATAACAGGGATACGTGGTGTATCCGCGTTGCTGACCAAGAAGGAAGCATACCATTTTAAGGTCAACACAGATGACCCAATTGTTTTGGTGATATTGCAACAACTCAATGATTCTTTTTATGTCTGCAAATTCCTCACAAAAAGAGAAACTGAATGGCCCATTGGGACTGACCCAAATATATTGCCATTGTGAAGGAGGACATACTTTAAGCTCCGCTTTGAGCTATCGATGAATAGTCGCCATTCTGTTAAGTTGTAGATTGGAATTCCCAATTCCTCCATTAAACCAGGTATGTTATGGCAATACACAAACCACTGTCAGTTCTAAAGTACTGCAGAAATGCAATTTCTCTGGTTTGAAAGTACAATACCTTCGTTCTTTTTTCAAATAAGTTTTTCTAACGCAGTCTTGATGCTAGGAGTTCTGAAACCTTCTTCGATAGTCCCAAATCACGTGCAAAATCACTCAACTCATGCTGATCAAATCCCCTACAAAAAGAGTCCTCTTCAATTCAAACTCTTCATCATTGCTGTCACCTAGTTCATCACCATAATCATGTTCTTCGAGAGAGGGTAGTGTAACGAAAACCGGAACTGGGATTTCATCTGAATTAGCCATTGGGCATTTAGCCGATGGTAGACAAAGATACTCTATGTTACATTTATTTTTCTTGTCATATCTTGAAGTTTTCACTATAGAAAAGTAACAGTCACTGAAATAATCTCCTGGCTCTCACCGGTATACCAAATGGCATCTTTACATCTTTAAAGGGATGTGGAAATGGTTCCCTTTGTCCACATCTGTAAACCCTCGACACAATTTATGAGGGGCCCAAGACTTATTTTGATCACCAAGTTTAACTTTGAAATTTGCCAAATAGACTGGCTCTACAAATGCTGCTAGCGTAAAGTATTTTTCATCAGGATAGGCCATGTCCACAAGACCACCTTGTTCCACTTTATTTGTAATTTAGTGATCTGTGAGAGGACTGGACACATATACAGTAATAAATATGCCTTAAAAAGCCCAACCCACAACAAAATTGATTAACCTCCCTGGTCGTTTAATTATGTCAGATTATGTATTTTTTTATGTCAAAATTGGTACATTGTTTTGTGTGGAAATTTGTTGTTTAATATTTTAGGCCTGTATTTCCTAGGAATAACTCCCGGGTATGATAAAGTTTGAAACACAAATCATAAAATATAATAAATATTTATAAATAATAATATGTTATATTAATATATTATTGAATTTAAATATAAATATTGAATTTAAAAATTTTAATAAAAGATTAGTATTTTTTTTAAACTTGTCCAAACAAGGGTACAATATTAGATAAACTTTTGGATTTATTATTTGGATTTATTTTTTATAATTTTATCACTGTGATCAATGTTTTAAACGCAGAATACAATGTAATCTGCTGTTAAATTTCTTGCCAGGCTACGTCTCCCCAGGGTACTGACGCTTAACACATTACATTGATCAAGCCAAGGATGTGATGCAGAAGCCGGCCGGGGTTCGCTAGAGGACGCCGCTGGATCGTGGGGAGCAGGTAGGATTTTTTTATGCTACCCCGTGTATGGCTTCGGGGTTACCGCTATTGGTACATAAAATTCACCCTGAGCCACACTCGGGAATACCATCAGGGGGGTTAAGATGAATTCCTAAAGCAAATATGGTAATGAGTGTAACTTATAAATATTTTGAACTAAGGTTTAAAAATGTAAAAACTCATTGACTAGTTTTGCTTGGCTGTAGTTGTTTGTCTCTTCATACAGCACTGACCTCTTGCTCCTTTTAGTTTACAGAAGGGCTTGGATCCAGGGAACAAAGTGAGCTTGGAGGAGGTCCACATGACTGGGAGGAAAAGGTGGAGCAGGTAGGTATGGAGATAAATGGGGTAATGGGCGAGGCCTAATAGTGAATGGTGGAGATAGGGGGGTCAAAGTGGGACATAGTACAATGGTATATATAGGATAGATTATGGGAGAGAGCATGGTGTGGTGGCGGTTGGGGTCCCTGGGGGTTCAAGCTATGGATAGGGTTATAAGGTGGTGAGGGGACCATTGCAGGGATGGGGCTTCAGGAGTGGAGAGAGGTAACAGCGAGGGGAGATGGATTGGTGATGATGGGATAATCTGCTGGTAGCTGATATCGTTCCTGAGTCAGTGGTATGTGCGGCTAGGGACCAACGTATCAGCAGGATACAGATCCTGATTAAAAGGCTTAAGTTAGCCTTGAGGGCCTGCAACCTGAGTGGGAGGAAAAGAGGGTCAGTTTTGGTTACAGTATTTTGTTGTTATTATTATTTGTTCATTTATTGTTATTAGTTAACACGTTAATATTAGGGCCTCGCGTCCCTAACGTTCACACACCGAGGACGCAGATGCGCTAAAGGATGCCGCGGGCAGGTGGGGACCAGGTTAGACTTAAAAACTCCCTTGCAATTCCACCCTGAGTGTGGCTTGGGGTTACCGCCTTTGATACTGAAAATTAACCCTGAGCCACACTTGGGAATACTGCCAGGGAGGTAAAGGGATGTGAGTATTGCAGCAATCAATGCTCTTAATTTTTTTTTTATAGTAATTTAATATACAGCGCTGTGTAATATGTTGGCGCTACAAAAATCCTGTTTATTATTATTATTAAAAATAAGTGTTGTAACGAACTATATGTCAGCATGTACATAATCATATCATAGTCTGAGGTGATATGTATAATGGGCCAGGGTTATATGATAATTATATGCTGTATAATCCCCTATATGTGGGCAGTGATATGTATAATGGGCCATGGTTATATGATAATTATATGCTGTATAATCCCCTATATGTGGGCATATACATAATCATATCATAGTCTGAGGTGATATGTATAATGGGCCAGGGTTACATAATTATATGCTGTATAATTCCCTATGCCTGTATTTACTGCCTGTAAAGACTTTAAGACTACAGGCTGTCATTGCCAGCAAAGGGTTTTCAGCCAAGTATTAGAAATGAACATTTTATTTTCATCTTTATAATTTGTCCAATTACTTTTGAGCCCCTGAAATGAAGTGATTGTGTAAAGAAAGGCTTTAGTTCCTCACATTGTTATGCAATCTTTTTGTTCAACCCACTGAATTAAAGCTGCAGTTCAACTGCATGAGTTGTTTCATTTAAAAGTAATTGTGGTAATGTACAGAACCAAAATTAGAAAAAAGTTGTCTCTGTCCAAATATTTATGGACCTGTATGTCAGCATGTATATAATCATATCATAGTCTGAGGTGATATCTATAACTGACCAGGGGTTATATGATAATTACATGCTGTACAATTCTCTATATGTGGGCATGTACATAATCATATCATAGTCTTAGGTGATATCTATAACGGGCCGTGGTTATATGATAATTACATGCTTTACAATTCCCTATACTGTACAGCACAGCCTGTCAGGACATAACCCGCTCTATACAGACAATACATGGGAGGGATAGGACACTAAGCAAGGGAGCTGATAGGACAGCCGTGAGGAAAGGGGTGGGGCCTTTGCTACAGTCGTGATCCAGAACGCAGATAGGTCAGGAGACGGAGTGGGCGGAGACAAAGCTTTCCTCAAGCTGCTCGGTGGTTTAGGAGCCGTACTGCGCAGGCCGGTGTGTCGGTGCCCTGGGTCGTGGCTGGCTGAGATCGGACGGCAACGATGAGCGACAGCGGGGAGCAGAATTATGGCGATCGGGTTAGTAATCACTTTATGCGGACGACGTGTTTTTTATAAGCCCCAGGCTAGGCCTAATCGAGCACTTATTATATATATGGTGGCACCGAGCAGTACAATGTGTGTAGGCCTGGGCGTGCACGGTGCTGGAGCGCAGACCGTTCGGTACTGCAAGCTCTGTGGGGTATAGTCGGGTGTATTAGTACCGATTCCTGGACTGCAATGCGGCCTTTTCCCGGCTGTGCTTCCTCAGCCCCAGGTAGTTTTTTTTCTTCTCATTACATATAAATATAAAATTCATATTTTCATATGAAAACAGAAGTTTTGCTTATCAATCAATCTGGAACAAGCCTATGAAAGAGGCCTAAGGATTTTTTTTAATTTTATTTAAGAAAAAAAATTTTAGGCCTCTTTCTCTATATGTAGCCTCCTGAGTTAAATTTCAATGGTAACCTTTTTACACAGGCTAACAATTTTCTGCATATTACTGCATGGTCTTCTCATGTGTTCTTGTTTCTTCCTATTGAGATTGCTTTACTTTGCTAGAGAATGCAATGTGAAACCAAATGCTGCATTTATTTGCTATCACATTGCACTCTTTGGCACAGTAAAAGCTCTATGATAATTCCTGATGATAATAATAATCCTTGTAATTCCTGATTATTGAGTTTACCTGTCAGTATAATCTCCGCAGGGTCCACACATAGGCTGCTGTTCAATAGACACGAGTGATGCAGCTACTACAATTCCCGGCATCACTTATATCTATAAAATATGGGGCCACTCACAGGCAGAGAAGCCGCTGGTCTGGAGATGCCAGTGATGCCAGGAATTGTAGTAGCGGCATTGTACTCGTGTCTTTGGAACAGCAGCCTAATATAAATGATTTTCGGGGCCAAAAAAAAGGACGAGCCTGCCAGAGTTTGACACCCCTGCATTAAGGCATCCAATAAATGAATTGGACTGCCTAATATTCCAAAATAGTAATTATAATGTGTTGTGTACTCTGCACCTCTGGTATGTTGGGGGCCATAAACAATGAATTCTAAGTTGCAGTAATGGGATTGTTGCCACAACAGTGTGGGAGAACCCGGCTTTAAACTGGAGGATTCTACCGGTCAGTGTGTGCTGGAGCAGTGATTTTCAACTAGTGTGCCATGAGAGATCTGCAGGTGTATCATGGGAAATTATCCAATTTCAGTTAATTGCTCTGAAAATTATTTATTTACTGCAAATAATTTGTCTTCATTTGTCTATACCAGCGATGTATAGTGATAGGCAGAATAAAGACATACTCTTCCAGCAGCAGGTAGCTTATTACCTGTCTATGTGACAGTTTAGTGGTGTTCCGTGTGTATTTTCTAATGTAAAATATTGCTGCGGCTTAAAGCGTACCTAAGTTCAGAGTTTTCACTTTACATAAAGGGGTAGACAACCCTTTTATGTAATGCAAAAATTCTGGTTTTTTTTAGGTGTTTTTGAAAAAAAAAGGGGTGCAGCACCCTAATTCTTGGGCGCCCCTTCTGTGCATGCCTGAGCATCTCGGGTATGCGCAGAAGGAGCCTTTTGAAACAAAGAAAAATTTGCCAAATTTTTTTTTTCATCCTACGTCACCCGATCTCGTGCCTGGGTCAGGTGACCGTCGGATGAAGAACCCGGAAGAAGAGACAAGGATGGCGGCGCCTGGATCACTGGCTCCGAGACGACGCGGGATCCAATGCCGGATACCCCCGGAGTGATGGTACTGCCCTGTGGGATTGAAGGTAGGTGTATTTTTGTTTAGAGTTTAGTTCCTCTTGCTCTTCCTCACTGTGCTGTAGGAACAGAAATGCTTTGTGTTAGTTACCAGGTGTGATGTTTGTGTTACCATGCTCCTGTATTTCTACCAGCAGATCATTGGCTGAGGCATATTTGCTCCTGGGAATTCGGATGCATAGCGGTCTTCCCTTCTGTCCTACTTGGGATATATATCTATTATTATTAAACAGGTTTTATATAACACAACTTATTACGCAGCACTGTACGATAAATAGGGGTTGTAAATGACAGACAGATACAGGCAGTGACACAGGAGGAGGAGAGGACCCTGCCCCGAAGAGCTTACAATCTAGGAGGTGGGGGAAGTAACACACAATAGGAGGAGGGATATGTAGTAGTGTGGGTTTAGGAGACTAGAAGACAGGTATGTGAGGGTAAAAATATGGGTTTTAAGGGATCTTTTATCTTGGCCAAAATCCTCTTGTAAATTGTAGCTAATATTGTGGTTAAGAAACGTGTAAGTAAAAGATGCGATAATACATTGCATGCATGTCAGATATTGGCTAAACAATATTCACCCCAAAAGGGTGGAAAAATCCCATCATAGTATTATATCACAATTATACAATAAAAGGTGCCCAATAGAAAGGGGATTTTTATTATTTTTTTAGTTACAATTTGTTTAAAAATTGCTAGTATCAGTCTAACAACTATTTGTAAACCGTTTTATAATTATAGAAAAGTATCAAGAGAAACCATTACACAGATCACCGTCTGCTTTGTCATGATCCATGTACAAGTATATAGCACCGCTATTAGTTATGTATATTGTGCTGGAATCCATATATACAATGATGGATATTATGTGATGGTTGTGTATGGAGGGGGGATCAGTGCTGCTGGCTGATGCAAACACACAATATGAATAGTAGCTGGACTTTTTTAAACATTCAATTATAAATATTAAATCATCTATAAAAACATAATTTGTTTCTGCAAAAAAACATTAAAACACTCTCAGTGATAGAAATCTTTTTGATTAAACTTGGTTGTACCTATTGGTCCCTATGATTTAAATTATTTAGTTTCACAGGTTTCTCGGAATAATAAAGCAGGAACATCATGAGACCTATAGTAAAATAGGTAACAACTTGTACAAAAAAATTAACTCATTAGATAACATCAATATATTTACTTTTCATGCATTCATAATGAATAAACCGATCAGGTTCTTTCAAATGGGGATGGTTTGGGGATAGTTGATAACAGGATACCCTTTCCAAATAAATTTAATTCCATAGGATAATCCCAAAACAATTAGCAATTTTAAGGTCATTAATGAGTGTCTAAACAGGTGTAATAATAAACCAATCCAACTGGTAATAGAGAGGATTAATATCCACCTCCATCTAAATGTATTAACTCTTGCAATGAATTATACTTTAAATATTTAATTATTATTAACCTACAAAACAAGTATTCCACAAATTAAATGATATAATAAAATACACAGATATCCTCCATGTGCCATCCAAAAAAATTTATAATATGATATCATTTAATCAAGATGCAATATCTCCATGCATAATAGGAAATAAGTGAATATAAGTAGTAAATACAACAGAATACAAAGTGACCAAATCTTATTTCCCTAAATTTTCCATAGTGAATCACACATATTTAAATCTTTAATGAACGATAACATTCAATGACCAAAGAAGACAATTGTAGTTATTACTAAGGTGAAAAATGCAAACCAGCAACCCTTACCTGTACACTATCTCTATCAACGCATAACAAAAGTGATGTATGCTTTTCTTTCTTTAGGAAAGAGTCACCCAAATCTAAAGTGCATAAAAAGTAAATACATATAAACTTATGATAGTTTCTCCATAGCTGATTGAATAATTCTTATTCCCTATTTGCTCTTACCTTATTCAATAATGCCTTAGACCTCAGACCAAATCTGTCCTCAACAACCGCAATAGTATCAGTAAAAGAATGGGATCCTGTAATGTATCTGTTCCCATTATCGATTGATGGCGTTTCCTGTGTGGGCCACTGACAGGCCCGCTCCAACTGGAATTGTGCACCCCAAAACAGTCGCGCCGCCCTGCTGTTTGCAGAGCTCACACGTAGCTCACATACCTGGAAGGTCTGTTCTATATGTAGGGATGGCTGGATGGTTGCTGGAATTAGTATTTTCTTATATTAAGGTTTGGCTAAGGCTGCGTATACACGTGCATTAATTGTCGTTGGAAAGAATATTTCACCATCCTTTCCAACAACAAAAGACTGCATGATGCATGAACAAGCTCTGTACATACAGCAGCTCTATGGAGAGGGGACAGTGACGGAGAGGCACCCCACTGTGCTCTCTTCACTTTTGTTGCAGTCCTTCCTCATCCGTGGATCCGCCAAGATGGTCATCTGGATAACGAGCCCTGTACATACCAGATTCTTATCCGATATCAGCCCTGAGCCAATTATCAGACACAAATCATCTGACGTGTGTACGTAGCCTAAAGCTGCGTACACACGGCAAATTTTTCTCGCCCGATAATCGGTATCGGCCAATTATCGGGCGAAAATCTGCCATGTGTACAGTCGGTCGTCGTCCATCGTCCGACAACCGTCCTGGCGGATCCATGGACGATGGACGACGACCGATCCAATGAAAGGGAAGGGGAGAGTGCGCAGCAGGGTGCCGCTCCGTCCCTCTCCCCCTCCCCTCTCCATAGAGCATGAACGGTGCTGTATGTACAGCACCGTTCATGCATCGTGCAGTCTTTTCTCGTTGGAAAGGATCGTGAAAGATCCTTTCCAACGAGAAAAATTGCAGGTGTGTACGCAGCTTAAGTTATAAAGTGTTCCTAAGAGGGCCCGTGTGCTGCTGGTGAGACATGAAGGGCAGTGAGATACTACAGAGAATGAGTCTGCTATTGATTGTTACCAAAATATATGTGAACCCAGCTACCCTTAATTTAGACTTAAATTAGTTTGATATTGTTATTACACAGTATTTATATAGTGCCGACATATTAGGCAGCACAGTACAAAGTCCATAATCATGTCACTAGCTGTCCTTCAAAGGAGCTCACAATCTAATGTCCCTACCATAGTCATGTCATTATTACAATCTAAGTTTTGGGGGAAGCCTATTAACCTAACCGCATGTTTTATCATACATAAAAGGTTATGGAGGGAGAGGGCCAAGGTAGCTTGGCCAGCACAGACAGTGATGAAATATGCCCAGAAGACATGAGAGATATACTGTGGCCGGAAGGAGGGGGATTTGTGGCTCTGCTAGGGGCTCTTCCTGTACAGTTCACTAAGTTTGAGGCACATTATTAGTACAGTGCTGGTCATTTTTAATGCTGTCAAGTTGAAATAATTAAGGAAAGAATCCTAACTCAATAAAACAAACAAAAGGCTTAGGAGGCTATGATGACGCATGCAACTAAATATGGCCTAAAATTTTACAAAACATTTTGTCCTATTGTCAGCCACTTTATGAAAGTTTAGTGGCAAGCAGTAAAAGGTTCCTTCTTCAGCTTCACAGAAATGATTCAAGCTAAACTCTAGCCAGACAGATTGATACAACACACATATATCTTGTGTCCTAAGCACCTCCCCCCTCCTAATCTTGGTGCCATACTTCTATTTGGCTCTCTAATACCCTAATCACATTTCCCTTGCAGCAGTACTTGCATTTGTTGTGTTGCAAAAAAATGCAGGCATGCCACTGCTCCTATTTCATTGTGTTCAATGCACTACATAGGGTTCCCTTAGTATCTCTAGGGGTTACCCACCAGAATTCTGTTGGATACTGTTGTGTGGCAGCTAGGTTAATGTTACCCAATATATTCATTAAAATTGTGAAAATGAACCCCTATTTAGAAGGGGGAGGGGACAGATGAATACAACTTGCTGACCTCTTGAAGTGGCCTTGTTGATTGACCTAAGCAAAGTATGGAGTCTGTATGAGAGACCAAAAAACCTTAGTGGTTAATTCAACCCAGCAGTGCCCATCTATAACTAATCATTCACTGGAACCTAATGATTTTCTGTCTAATACTTTGTGATGCACGGCATTTTTAAAATCTAACTTATGCAAGTAGCCCATCAAGCCTGCAAAAAAATTAATCTAACATGCGGGTTTCCATTTTGGAAAATGTACATTTTGTTTTTTTCCATTAAAGGAGTTAAAATTCTTTATTATAAATCTAGCTATTAGATGAAAGAACTACATGACAATAAAAACTGTCTAAATATGAAAAACAAATCAGGTGATGTGACATTTAGGTATATTTTCTTTCTTTCGTGTATAACACTTTGTCACAGCATTTTGATCCTGAAGAATTTAAACTCCACCCTGTTCTTTTTCTGTTAAGGTTAAAATTGAAGAAGGAAAATACAGAAGTCGTCATTTGACACGTTTTTTAAATGAGAATTATTTGAAGCTCAGAAATAAGTGAAGCTGAATTTGAAACAAACTATGCATGCTAATTGTCAGAGCTGAAGTCCTACTTGTAGAATATTGAGAAATATGTATGAAGTGGGGAAGATGAAAAGAAGTCAGAATTATGAATGACTGAAGAATGAAGAAAGAAATAAAAAATGAAGTTAAGATAAGAAGTAAACTGGAGTCATAATTCTCTACGCTAAGTAATTACTAGTCTGTTTCTGTGTCCCTGTACATTTTTTCAGAATAAATGCATGCATTATCTGTTTAAGAATGCATACAGGGTAAACAAAGGGGAAATTATATAATTAAGAAGCCAAAACAACATCTTTTATAGACTATTTAAAAGCCGAGCATTTTTTAAATCTCAGAAGAGTTTTAAATCTTCTTTTTTTATTTTTCAATAATGATTTAGAGACTTGTAGTAAAACTTCATCTGTTTGTGTTCAGGAGTCCCGATCTGCATCGAGGAGCGGCAGCGCGCGTCGGTCAGCCAAGTCCACAAGCCATTCCCCAAATCGTTCGCCTGCCCGCTCGAGATCTAAAGAAGGATCAAGACATTCAAGATCAAAGTCACGATCTAGGTCTGAATCAAGGTACCATTTTGCTATTTCTTGAAACTTCTATTGTTAGACTGCAGGGGGTTTATCTCTTTTCTATTTATTTATTTATTAAAGGAAATAAAATATGGGCTCCTGTTAAAGATTTTTTTTTTTTAATATACTTTTTTTTTTCCTCCCTTAAATCCATTAGGTCAAGGTCAAGGAGAAGTTCTCGACGCCACTATACGAGGTCCCGAACTCGTTCAAGGTCCCACAGACGTTCTAGAAGCCGCTCCTACAGCAGAGATTACCGAAGACGCCACAGCCATAGTCGATCTCCCATGTCAAATAGAAGGCGGCATATAGGGAGTAGAGTAAGTTCGGTATGCTCTTAAATTAACACTTTTCACTACAACCATATACAGTAATTTTTAATGTCATGTGAACCTAAATGTTTCAGGAGCAGAACTATGGGAGCTACCACAGAGTCATATTTTATTTTAAGGTGCAACTCTGGCACCATATTATGTCCTTGTTTTACTTAAGTGGTGTTTTAAAGCAGATCTGTCCTAGGTGTAAATAAACTATGAAAATTATCAGCACTTTATACCCCTTTCAGTGCTAGCTTTTAGCTGCTGGCAGTCACGTTCACTTCCACTATTCTTCCTGTTTGTTTGTTCTTTCCTTTACTACTGGTGTGTGCTTTGGTAATCCCCACTCATGCACATAGTACATGCAAATTGCCATTTTAAGTTCGACAAAGTCGCATGTGATGTGACAAGGCCCTTTCCTTAATTCTGTGCAGTGTAGTAGCCTAGACACAGCCACAGTGGTGTAACATCCTCTCATAGGTAGAGCAAAACATAAAAATGGCATGTAAGGTAACAAAAAGTGGCTATATATTTGGGTAGGGAATAAACTGAGCACAAACATCGGTGTTAAGCTAGGTTTGCTTTTAAACCCAGGAGCTTGAACCTTTTAAAGTGGACCTGAACTTAATGTAACTTGGTCAATATTTGCTATTGTACATCAGAGCTCATTTACAGCTCCATGTGACAGCAGCTCATCTGAGATGTGTTGTCCTATAATGTAGATGGTTTTCTAATGCACACTTGTGTCACAGTGCATGACAACTTGTGGTAACGCACCACCATGCACTAAGCTTAGCAAAAATTGCTGCAGGAATAGTGTGTTGTAGTAAATACACAATAATGCAATGATCTGTAAAGACAGCTCACCTACTTTTAAATTGCCCTGGTGTGACTGGTCTTTTTTATAGTAAAAATCAAATAATGTAAATAACATCATTTAAAATGCAGCAATTTTTTTTTCTGTACATTGGTACTTTATCTCCTTCAGCCTCATGAGATTCTAAGGAACTAAGCTCTAACTACCTCTAAGACTTGTTGATAGCATTGTTGTGCAGTTCAATTTTTCACTCTATTATTTTTTTACTCTAATATTACTGTTCTTACCGAGGGAGACAGAAGCCATAGGCAATACTGATTACCACTCCCTGGATCCCATCTGAATAATCTGCATCATTTTAACATTTAAAGTCCTCTTAAAATAAAAATAGGAAAATGTGGCTCCCGTATTTCTTTCCTGACTTGTTGATTTTAATGTTTGTTTGTCGTGTTTAAATTTTGTATTGTTGTGGAGGGAACAGTGCTAATTAGGTGTGAATATATTCCCACTGCAGGCAAATCCCGACCCCAACTGCTGCCTGGGTGTGTTCGGTCTAAGTCTGTACACCACGGAACGAGATTTAAGAGAAGTATTTTCTAAGTATGGTCCAATATCGGACGTAGCCATCGTGTATGATCAGCAGTCTCGACGCTCCAGGGGGTTTTCTTTTGTCTACTTTGAAAATGTTGATGATGCTAAAGAGGTAAGAGATTAGACTTTTGTTGCTTGAATCAATGCAGCTTTTTTCTCTAATTCTGATGTTCAATGTTTGTGCAAACACTTGTTCTTGCAATATTGCTTTTTTGCAGCTTATTACCTGTTGGATATTGTCTTTCATCATTTATCATTTTGGTGTGTTTTTACAGTTTTTGCTTTATAAATAAGTATTATGCACTAAATTTCATAGGCAAAAGAACGTGCAAATGGAATGGAACTTGATGGAAGACGCATTCGAGTAGATTTTTCTATTACCAAAAGGCCCCACACCCCTACCCCAGGAATATACATGGGAAGGCCAACATAGTAAGTACCTAAGATATGGGAGGAAACCAAAGTACTTGGAGGACACTTGTACAATCATGGGTACAACCTGCAAACTCCATGCAGATAGTGTCCTGGGCAAAATTTGAACCTGGGACCTAGCGCTGCAAATGCCAGAATGCTAACCACTGAGCCACCGTGCTGCTTCTCTACAGATGGAAAGGGTTATAACTTCTGCCAGATTTAGTTTTTAGGACTTCTTGTCCTGGTAACCCAATGGAAAGGATGGTTATCTTTCCAGCAAGGGTAGATGGTGGTCACACCGACACGGAAAATATCTACAATGGCAATAGGAATGTAACACGAGGACTAACACTTTCTCAGTGGCTAATGCATTAGAAAAAAATGTTGTGATTTCAATATAAAATGTTCACATCTGTGTTGTTTCACAGATGGCATTTCTGGATTTCATTTTGGCATATGTCATTCAATGACCATCTCATATTGCTTTACTCCTGCAATCTGTCCAATCCCAAATTTCTGTATCATAATTTGTAGTGAAATGTTTCCTTGAAGCCACCATTGCTGGAAGAGTTTCCTGGTTGTCATGGCTGAGTATATTGGTAAATACGCATAAAATGTATAGATCATCTAAAAAAGTTTTATTCTTTTTACCTAGTGGAAGTTCACGACGTCGGGATTATTATGACCGAGGATATGAAAGAGGAGGTGGATATGATGACAGAGAGTACTACGGCAGATCATCTTACAGGTCAGTACAGTTAATGATTTAAAAAAATGTACTTTGTGTGCTATATATCTTTTGGCTGGTTGACAAATATGTATAGTGTTGTCCTTGCCACAGAATCCCAGTAATGACCCTTTCTTCCTACTTTCCAGCAATTTTACATGACTTTATTTTTAATCCTAAGGGGCTGTTGTCATAATATTGTTTCATTACTTAGTAAATTTTGTGCTAAGTAGTAACAAAATCTTGCTTGTAGTTTAGATCTATCTATAAACTCCTACTAGCAGCCGTCCACCATAAACCTGAGTATATCCTTGTTAACTACTATACAGTCATTTATGCACAACCACTACTCCCATTTTCTAAACGCCTTTGTTTCCCTAGTAGATACTCAAGGTTTGATATTCAGTTTGTCATCAGCAATTATGAGTAAACTGACTGTTTTAAATAATTGACCTAAATTGGTTTGCTATTTATTACTATTACACAGTAATTGTACAGCACTGTTTAATGTTGGTGCTATATAAAGTCCATAGTCATGTCACTAACTGTCCCTCAAAGGGGCTCACAATCTAATGTCTCTCCCGGAGTCATATGTCTTTAATACAGTCCGAAGCCAATTTTAGGGGGAAGCCAGTTAACCTAACTGCATGTTTTTGTGAATGTGGGTGGAAATCCACACAAACGCATGCAATCTTTATGTAGTTAGTGCCCTTGCTGAAATTCAATCCCGTGACCCAGCACTGCAAAGCTAACTGCTAACCTCTTAGTCACTGCTGCCCAGACTATCTGGTCATGGTGAATTGACCCTGTTAGACATTGCTAATTCCGTCCTGTGGGCACATTACCAGGTTATATTCCCATTACATTCATTAACCCAGAACAAGTGTGGGGTGCCTACATTTAGTGATGATGCTTCAGCTTCCAGTTGCTTTACTCTTTTAGGTTCATGACTTGGTAATAAATTGGCAGGATATTATTTTAGTCCAGGAAGTTTAGATAGTTAGTATGCCATGTATGTTACCAGATTCCCTCAGTGCAAATGGTATATGGAATATTGCCATTTTAAGTTTTTTATACCAACAGTTTAAATATTTAAACAATACTTATTTGGGATGCAAAATCGCTGGAATAATCAGTAAAGATGTGCTTTGCATTTACTGGCCAAAAGTAATGGGTTCCTGTGGATCCATTGTAGATTATAAGCTGTCTGTTATTCCCTGTGAACTCGTTAATGTACATACCAAATCAGCAGAATACAGGTTATCTCGGAATTCTTTAAACACTGGTTTTCATAATATATTACATTAAAATACTGTGTTTTCATATTTCAGAGGTGGCGGAGGATGGCGTGGTGGCCAAGACAGGGACCAGTTTTCTAGGTAACTCTAAATGATTTCTTTTCCTCCTCAGCAGTTAGAACATTCCTGCATACAAAGTTCTGTCCAGAACCATTTATACAGAGCGAATTTTTGGCTTTGCTAATACATACTTAATGTGTATCCAGCATGTGTGCTAATAAAAACCTGGCCTACAAATGTTGTGATCTTTCATTGAGCAGAATATCATTTGCAGCTTAATTTGACCTGTTCGGCAGAGGTGATGGATATTGTTGCCTGTTCATCTAAAGTGACAATGGCAACTTAAATTGAAAGAATAAATATAAAGCATTTAGGCTTGTTAAAAAAAAATAAATAAATCAGAATCTGTTTAATTACACACATTGAATTGAAGTGGTTCTTTAGGTTGTCCTGAATTAGTAAATGCCAAGTTCAGTATGCAAGACTTTTCCTCTAAGCCACTGTTGCACAACATGTAACTTTTTATTTCCCCCACCCCATGTATCCTGCCTACACTGAAAAATACATGACCATGTATTCTTAGCCTGAAATATTTTATGTAATGTTACTATTTTTATTTAGGAGGAGATCCCCATCACCATATTACAGCAGAGGTGGATATAGATCTCGATCCAGATCACGTTCTTATTCTCCACGTAAGTTTATGGTTTTGTTTGCATTTGGAGCAGAACATCTTAGTTAGGCTTGTGTCCCTGTGGTATGGCCTGGTGTGCCAGTTGAAGGCAGTACATTGGATTCATTAAGTTCATGTAAGGCCAGAACCTCTAATGCCCGTTCAGATTATTACATTTTGATGGCTTTTCCTCAGAGGGAAGGTAAAGTATAATTTTACAGGCCTAACCTCAAGTAATGTAACCTGTGCAAGTTCCCTTACCGGGAAAAACATTCTGAGTTTGGGAGCCTCATACCACTTTTGTGTTGGTGGCATAAATAAACCCCACGTATAATCATTTAGTCATGCTGAAATTTCACACTACTTTTCAGTGTACTTAGCAAACAGAATTGTAGAGAAAGATTGTAGGTTTTGTGCAATAAAAATGAGATGTAAAGGGAGCATGAAACAATATTTTTGGGCTCAGTGATCTGTTAAAGCTAACTTTT
>NC_092864.1:66823056-66823624 GCF_032062135.1 Pyxicephalus adspersus | reverse complement strand
TTTTTTTTTTTTTTTTCCCCCTGAACCATTCACTTCACCTTGTATATTTGCCTCTTTTTATTTGATGTTCTTATCCCCTCATGGCAGTCATAAACCAGATTTATGATTTCATTGAACATAGCTGGTCAGGGTACATTCTTGTCAGTCCTTTATTTTACCATCATTGTAAATAGCGAGGGCAACTCCTGTTAACAGATGTATGTGCCTAGACTTGCAGGATTTGTTGCTTTTACCATTGTAGATTTGGATGTCAGTAAACTACTGCAATTCATTGTTAAATTCAGATAAAAAAAAATGTTAAGGTGTAAGATAAAAGTGAATTTAAGTATGGCTAGAGCAAGGATACATATGGATCTGGATCTTTACATATTTATTTCTTGAAATGCTGAATATTTGCCTTTTTGTAGCAAAATATTTGTATATCATTAAAAGCTGTACTACAAATATGGAAATCCTATGTGATGTTTGTATCTGAACCCAAAATGCTGTCAGTAATGTCTGAAAGCTGATCTGTTGAGAAGTTTTAGTTTGCAAAGATATAACACACTGGACTTATTAATATTATTAC
>NC_092864.1:66819552-66822154 GCF_032062135.1 Pyxicephalus adspersus | reverse complement strand
CAGTCTGCAACCATATATACAAAAGCAGGTCACTAGAATGACAGATTGTTTATAGAAGGATAGAGCTGCTGCCTTTAAGGACTTGGCAGCAAAAACAATGAAGATAGCATGCAGTGAATATTTATTGGGTAAATTATTGGGGGATTTTCTGTATAGGTTATTGGCTCCCACATACACAAAGATTTACCAGCCTTCTGAAAACAGAAGTTCTTTGACTTTATTAACAGCCACCATTCATACATTAGATATTTGAATCATACGGATATGAGCTTCAATACATTGCATGTTTTTCTGGAATCTTTTCAGACAGCAGTGCACTACCACGAAGAAACTATTACCTGTGAATCATTTGGATAACATTGTGTATTGTTTTGTTTCATTGGCTGCCATACAATGTTAGTGTAAAATTGATGAGCTTAATACTTACCTCCCTTTATGACCTATGTAGATAAATTACAAACCTTCGTTAATGATTACACAAAACCACGCACTAGGTCATATATTTTACTAAAGCAAAAGGTTTAGCTCATCAATCATTTATACAACAAACATGGCAGCAGATGTAATGTTCTGTGTGTTGGCCAGTCATGGAGGCTGCAACCCCTTCTATCCTATCTACAGATTGGGTACAAAGTGGGTTACAAATTCACATTGTGAGTCCAGTACTTCAACATTAACTTACAAAGGACAAGAGGGCACTCCTTGCATCTGAAGGAAAAGTTTAAGCTGCGGATAAGGAAGGGATTCTTCACAGTAAGGTAGAATGTGGAATCGGCTCCCTCAGGAAGGAGTTTTAGCAACTACTATAGATTGCTTTAAGGGAAAAAAAAAGCTGAATAACTTCTAGATGCACAGACTAACTGCTTGGTATTAAAGCTTTAAAATAAATATAATGGAGAACATCTGATTGCCTCATGGCATCAGGAAGGAATTTTTTCCCATGTTGGAGCAAAGTGTACCAGGGTTATTGTTTGCCTTCCTCTGGATCATATATGTCTAGGGTTTTATATTTGGGATATGTTTATTTCCCTGGTGGTTAAACTTGATGGACTTTTTTTCAACCTGACTTACTATGTAACATAAATCAAAACAAACGTTAGAGCTATACAGACCACCGCAATATTAGGCAAATTTACAACATATTATTTTGTGTTTGAAAAGCCTGGGTCATAACATACTACAGTATTACATGTTCATTTACAGCATACCTAAACTCAGAATTTTCACTTTACATAAAAGGGGCAGACAATCCTGACCCGATTGGAGACTGCTCTGCGGGATTGAAGGTAAGTGTAATTTTATGGTGGGGTTGTTTTTGGGTTTACTTCCTGGATTCTATAAAGGTGTTTTAGTTACACGGTGGGGGGGGGGTGTCTGCAAGGCAGTGGTAACTTTGCAAATCATCAGGGCTGGGTGAAATGTCAGAAATTACTTTAAAAACATCACTAAACACTTCTATAAAAAAAGGAAAATAAAGGTACATTTGATCTGATTCATTTGTACAAATCTATCCCAAATACCATAAAATTGGTAACTTGCCATTAATTTACTTACAGTTCAGCACTGTCAAGAGCAGCAGCAGTATATATGAGAGTTTTCCAGCTATTTTCATCCAAGGACCAGAATGAATATTTTCCAACACCTGGAGGGCCAATCATTCAACATAATGAATGCAAACAGCATTGTGTCATAAGAAATGGCATAGTAATTAGAGCACATACATGTAGCAGACAACAATATACTCTTTAAAGTGTATGTAAAAGCAACTGTCAGGCAAAGTACAGTGGTTAAAGAGAACACTAATATATGGTTCTTAATGCAAAGGAGTGGAATGTGTTTATATTAAAACTATATTCTTTTATGTCACATTTGTAGTGGGTGCTTAATGATCTGAAATATTGATTTTGGTTTATGTTAGCTATACAACATACTCCACTAGTATAAATATTTACAGTGCCAGCATTGACTAATATAAGCACAATAAGATACTGCGTGAACATGGAAGTGTGGTAAACCCAGAGATAGGAAAAAAAAAAAAGATCTGTACTAATTTACAAGCAGAAATACTTTGTCTATGCAGGCACATGAGTGACTGGAATATCAGAGAGACTGGTACATGGGCTGAAAATCCTAGTACACTCGAGCAGACGTGCTGCCAATTTAGCAGAAGACTGACTAAATCAATCAAAATTCTGATAATTGGTCATTCAGGAGTCCCAAACCACTGCACATATAGGACATTCTGCATGTTCTTAAAAACATTTTCCCAATACAGAAAGCAACTGGAATTCTGATCAGATGTAATTTATTATTTTTTAATTTGTTAACACAGCTCATGTTTCAATTATTGTTATTTCATGGAATATTTACCAACACAGCAAATGTATTTACAACTGTTCAGTACCCAAAATACAAACATTTATTTTAGATTCACTTCAGATCCAACCATTTATCATAACAGAAATTGGATAAAAAAATTCTGACAAGCTGTGTTTGAAGATAAATGTGCAATGATGCATAAGGACTATCTACAAATATATGCTTCATGCTTGAAAGATTTATGATCATTAAAAACACTGCAGATGAGAATTTGGTTGGCATT
>NC_092864.1:66818412-66819274 GCF_032062135.1 Pyxicephalus adspersus | reverse complement strand
CCATAGTACAACACCGTTATATAAGACATGTAAAATGCAGGCACAGCGTGCAGCAAAGCCTGGGAAGTTTAGTGTACAGCACAATCTGCTCTCTGCTATAAACAGCCCCCCAACAAAATACAAAACCAAAGACAGACAAGTGTATATTATTTTTTGAGTAGCAGGGTTTTAGCACGTTCAATCTTGTCTATTGCAGCAGAATCAGTAGTTGGATTGCATTTTGACAGGACCAAATTCATTTCATTTTCATTTTTGTGCTCAATGGCAGCTTCAGCAGCTTGTTCCAAGTCTCTGCAAATGTAAAAAAAAATATTGATGACTGGGATGCATCATACCACCGCATCAATTAATTCACAGTAAAGTTACAGACTAAAAAGCCTGGGATCAAACCCCTAGGCTCCTAAAATACACAAGCAAAATAATGCCCTTTATATAGCGTTAAGATAATGTACAGCCTTTGCTGGATTTCTCTTTAATTTCATTCTCAGTGACTATGGTCACCTGTACAAAAAGAGTGATGAATCTCCCAAATGGGGAAATAGCAATACAAAGTTGACAAGGGATGTAATCTTCCACAATCTTAAAAAAAAGGTTTAGTCTAGAGATACACTTTTAATGTATTTACAAATGGAACTAATGTAAATGGTTGAACTTCACTCGGTATTACCGATAAAAATGTATTCTGGGTAAGGAACAGGCAGGACTGGAAGCCAGGTAGTTGTGTTGTAAGTAAATGCTGGCAAGAAACATAATGATTGTAAGAAAGTACAGTGAGCAGAGGGATTACCTAACCAGTCTACCGCTGCTCCTTCTCTGTCCACTCAGCAGATTGGGGAGGAAAAAAAGGACTCCACTGTATTCC
>NC_092864.1:66801562-66817537 GCF_032062135.1 Pyxicephalus adspersus | reverse complement strand
TTTTTTTTTAAACATTTATATAAAAGGTGAAATCTTAAAATCACATTGGTTCAGCCTGCTTACCATTTTAACCCCTTTTTTTTCTTTATAGGTTAAAGTATTTTTTTACTATGATGCCTCACTTGCTCCCAAATGATCTTTGGTGCATCATTTTTGTCCACCAGTAGATGGTGCTGTGTCCACATGTAACGTGTTACAAAAACGCAATCTCAAATAGAAAGATGCTTTACATGGCACATTGCCATCTAGTGGGCAAAGTATATACAGATTCTTTTTCTCATGGAATTTCAGGTAAATCTTGTTTCATGACGCTTCACATGTTTTTAACAGTACTAAATACAAAAATATCAATTACCAAATATCCTATGGGGGATTTTTTACTTTTTGAAAAGTTCTCCAACTCTATCCAATCTTCCTTCTCTGCCAGTGCAGTTAATTTTAGCCACCAGTACCTAAGGAAAACACAAACAGTTATCTATTTGACCAATATATATATATATATTTTGCTATTGCTGACTCTTCTGAATGCTAGCTGCCTGGCTGGTATACTGAATTGTGTCGATTCAGTTGTTTTAGAGCCAGGATTGGCTCAATCATAGACCTCATACTTAGCAAATACTAAAGTGCAAACTAATATTTTCAGAATGAGACAGGTAATCTACTTTTAATCACCAACCTACATAAAATTACAACAGTTAAAAAGAAAAAAAATTAAGAATATAGATAAATAGATTTTCAAACCTTTTTAAGGTCCATTTCACCCATTTTAAGGTTTTAGTAATTAACAGTTTGGAATTTAATTCTTTTTGATTCAGTATTTGATTTAGGGGATTCATCTTCACCTCCTTTCCTGGTAATGCAACAGGAGAGGAAATCTCGGCAATGTTACACTTGTGACTAAACCTAACATCTCCCTTGTTCTGATGACAACGTTCCAAAAACATGCAGTTAGGTTATTTGGTTTACCGCAAAAACATTGACCCTAGACTGTATTAAAGACATTAGGCTAAGGTAGGGACATTAGATTGTAAGCTCCTTTGAGGGACAGCTAGGGACATGACTATGGATTTTGTGCAGTGATGCATAATATGTTGGCGCTATTTAAATACTGTATTACTGTGTAATAATTATAATAATAATAATTTTTCTCACTGGATGAGAAGATGAGACTACCTAGCTAGAACACTAGCAGAAAGTACAACTTTAAGAGGTTTTAATTCTTCCCTTTGCTATCCAAAGCAAAGTTAGATATACATGGACTTTTGGTAGAACCATCTCTAAACTACAATTATATCTGTTTTATATTTTAGAGTATATTATATTGTATACATGCTCTTCACATCTAGGTCCTCCAATTTTTTACCTGTTCTTCTAGGTTACTAGCTACTATGGTGTTGCCAAGCTTGAGAGGAGTTATTCAAATAGAGAACTGGATTGTCTCACCTTTTTAAATATTAAGCCATGCAGGGTTTTGGTTTCAAAGAACTTCAACATAGCTTTGGATGTGTTAGGGTTTAGATAAAAAGGGGAACTAAGGTTTTAATCTAAGTTTTTTTTAAAATCTGAAACAGGTTTTCTTAATAATTGCTTTTTACTAATTACTCATATGCAGATGGTCACACACAAAGATAATCAGGAAGCAGCAGATCCAAGTAAGAAATTGGGAATTGGAATAAGGAAATTCCTTACTTGGATCCGCAGCATCCTGATTATCTTTGTGTGTGACCATCTGCATATGAGTATCCCCAGCAGTTTGCTATTTTATTTGGTTTGATTCATCCTGCAGATCTCTGACAGTTTGCTAGAGTATCCTGAATACTCTCTATACTTTTAGGCCAAAGTTATGTTCACCTTTTTGGGAAGCATGATCAGTCTGTTGCCAGTGTAATAGCTGCTGATGTGAGTTTCATTTATATAATGGGAAACCTGAATAACTTACTACACATTTAATAATTACTGATTCTGTTATCATATTCTCCAAATCCCCCGATGAAGCCCTACTGGGCGAAACGGGTCGGGTAAAGGAGACTTTTGACCATAATACCAAGTACTATTTGAATATACTTAAGGTTTTCTGTACTTGTATAGTTGCAATATATTTTAAAAGTTGTACCTTTTGCATTTTGATGAAGGTTTTTCTAAATTACATTTTAAAACTATGATTAGAATAAAGCAACATATTTTAATTCAATGTGCCACTTCAAAAGCCTATCTGTTTCCTCCCTACTTGCCCCCATTCCTAAATTTGTATTTTATTCTGCCCTGAACCATGGCTTATTCACAGTAGAGAGTTTAATATAACTTGTTTTAAAAATATATATAATATAGCTTGTACTACCTAAATCTCTTGAAATATTTATTTTCATTAGAATAAATTGCAAAGTTATGGGTTATGGTATTGTATTTTGTTTCTATATATCCAAGGGTGTAATATACAAATCAAGAAAAGAAAAAAATTACACTCTAATAAACATGATTAATGCAAAATACCTTTTTTCAGGAATTTTAAATTCTTTATAAAGCTGCTCAGCTTTTTTCTGCATGTTATCAAGTATCAGGTTGTAGATTGTCTCTTGTAATGAGTAATCTAGGTAAGGCTTATCAATCTTCTCCTGTAGTGTACGCTGGATTCTAAGCAACTTAATTTGATCCTCTGTTACCTGTAAAATAGCATGTGTATTCATATATATTTATTTGTAAATGTCACGAAATACCAGTTCATTATTATCAGTGTTACTACAGCAACAAGTAATCTTAAAGTTAAAGCACAGATAGGTGATCTGAAGGATCTGAAAACTTTAGTGGAAGTGTGATGATGTCACTAGAGACGACAATATAAAGTCAGCATCAGACCCTGACTATAGTGGTTGATCATTGGTCTTCAATCCCAAAATACGGGGGGAGTGATGTAAAAGTGGATTCTGGCAAGTAAAAATAGGGCTTAGAAAGGGTTTTGACCCTGACATTGCCCAGATATATTCCCCAAAACACTAGCCATCACTGACTGCTTCTGAAAGAAGTTTTGTTGTTTTGAGCAAAAAGAGTATTTCAGACACTTTTAAATAAAAAAAAAACTATTCCTGTTTATCATTTAAGATTTTTGTTTTCAGCAGCAATATCATGATTTTTTTTTTATCCATGAAGGACGTTTACATCAATGTATATAGAGGTATTTGAAAGTGTACAGTTTCTACTCCTCACATTTACTTACCTTGGTAGCCCAATCATTTTTTGCTCTGTTGTACTCATCAACGGCATTCTGCAGCTCTGCAACCCGACCCTCAACACTCTGCAAAACGTAAATATCCAGTTAAATATGGAAAAACCTGAGTCATGTCTAAAACAAGCAATAGTTATGATATTGTTCAACACATTGAAATGAAAAGTCTCCGATACATGAATGCCCCTTATACCCTGGTTCAGATGACTTCTTGGGACTCATTTAGGAGTTAGCAGAGTTTTGTCAAGAATTACTGATGAATGTTTATGTTCTTGGACATAATATGTGAGTAGCAAAGGACTCTATTTAATTGACTTGACTAAAAAATGCAAGTCAATGGTCAAAAACATTCTTCACTTGATTATGGTATTGACTTGCATATATCAGAAGACTCTAGAAAATTGTGTTATGCAATTTATACCATCATGGCTGCTTCTGCAACCATTTCTTTGTGAAATCTTGTTTATTATAATGGCTTTAGTGTTTTTCACCCAAAACACTACTACATGCACATTGCCACTAGCCACCTTAAGTCAAATCATTGTTCCCCTGTTTGCCCTCTCTCTGTGTTAACACTCTGCTTATCTCATATCCACCAGTTTAACACCTAACTTTGCCACCCCCCTTCAACAGGAAAATTATGTGTACATTCGTAAAGGTTAGAAAAAGGGTTGAGAAAAAAAAGCGACAGTCTAAGGCTATGTACACAAATGCAATATTTGTTGTTGGAAAGGATATTTCATGATCTACACGAAGCATGAACGAGCACTGTACATACTTCACCTTTCTGCTCTATGAGGAAGGGGGGGGGGGCAGCGGAGCGGCACCCTGCTGCTCTCTCTTCCCTTCACTTTCATTACAATTTTTCCTAGTCCATAGATCTGCCAGGACGGTCCTCTGGACGATGGACACACACCAGATTTTCGTCTAATATCAGCCCTGAGGCGATTATTAGACGAGAATCATTTGACGTGTATCTATGTAACCTAAGAATGTGTCAATTGAAAAAGAATATCTGTGAGTAGTCCAGAGTGCATGTTGATATGTTGATCAGCATAATTGCAGTTGTGTGTGGAGGGGTACAGACAGGATAGAAGAAAAATTTTGGCAAAGGGGGTAAAACATTAAGGTTATAGACTATAAACAAAGAAAATAGTATGTGATGTACATAGCTGCAATTACAAAATATATAAAGATCTACAACCCATATATTCTTATATGTACAAGAAAAGAAATACCTTTTCATTGCAGTAGCTAGCTCGAACATGAAAATTTGCAAGCTCTTGGTGATTATCATCTTGATTGTATAGATCCTTTAACGTCTCCGGTTCTTGATATTTACAAAACTGTTGATAAATTAAATAAAGGATTTACACTTATGCTGCTACATCTCCTTTCCCTATAGGTTCATCCCAAGTAAAGGAAAGTCAACAGTTAAACAACCTTTCTCGGTAATGGCAATGGACCCTGACTGCTAATGGAATGACAATTTTAAGCTGGTAGGGGACAATATGTTTAAGATTCACTCCAGCAATTTTATTAGAAAGTTGGCTAAGGTTTGTACTTACGTTCCCTGTTCTTTTCAATTTTTCTAATGCGCTTCCAACATTCCAGTGCAAACTTGTTGAAGCTAAGCAAGTCTTTGCTCTCACCTCCGAGCAACAGTACTTATGTCTGGCACCAGATACTGAATAATGACCGGCACTGGGAATAGACAAATGTACCCCAAACACAGATGCACTGCGTTTTTCTTGATTCCCAGCAGTTGTTCAGGGCAGCAGATGAAAGTAAATGTTCTATGTTGCCTGTTATGCAGCAAAATTTTCACTCTGGTAAGTGACAACCCTAAAGTAAACATTTGTCTAAGTATACACATGCTTTGTGCTCATTTAAAAAGATACTTAGATGCAAATGTGTTGCAATTATTCTCAAATACAAATATAGACAAAAGTCCACTATACTAGAATTTCCAGAAGGAGAAGTTGAATAATAGCCTTGGTATCACCAAAGTGTGCCCAGACTCTAAAACCAAATATTAAAGAGAAAAGGACAGGCTTTTAAAAGGCACTCATAAACTATCTAATATAAAACGATAATTTTATTTGCATAGCAAAGTTAAAACATACTAAAGAAATAGTACCTGAATGTTTTACATGAAATGTGTTGTAAATACCATTCAATTTTCGTCCAACTAAAGAACAGGCAAAGATATAAGGAAAAATAGAGAGGAAGCCTCATTAGGTGAAACGCGTCGGGAAGAAAGACCCTCTCTCCTTTTCCTTGTACCTATGCCTGTTCTTTGGTTGCATGAAAATTGAATGGTGTTTAAAGTGTTACAACACATTTCAAGTAAAACATTCAGATACTATTTCTTTAGTATATTTTAACTTTGGTATGCAAATAAAATTATCATTTTACATTAGATTGTTTATGAGTGCCTTACAAAAGCCTCTCCTTTTCTCTTTAATAGTTGACAAAAGAACTTTTGCTTGAAGTTCTAACGCACCTGAATAGGATAGGCTGGATCTACAGAAACACAAAGCAGTTCACAACCAGCCCTGGAACTGCCATGAGCATTGCCTATTAAAGTAAATAGGATCTTGATGACCTGCATTTGCATGTCAAACACAGCAAGATAATGCATATAGACCTAAAATAAATAGGACCTGTTGCAACTCCATTATCTACAGCTTTGACATTGACATTCCAACATCTCCAAGCTAAAGATATAAAGTATATAGTGATTGCATGTTCTGCAGAATGTTACCCAGAATAAATTGTACAGCAGAAAAGGCATGAAGACATGTTGTTCAATCTTTCGCTTATCTTGTAACACAGCTCTCAAAGCAAATGAAGCCTCTGGTCTGGGGAAAGGAGGCACATAACTTCTACCCCTCAGAATAATAATTTTGTGCAGTTTACATTAGGAACATATGCCTTCTTTACTGGTACAATGCCCACCAGGGGAAAAAATCCTTCCTGATTCCATGAGGCAATCAGATGTTCCCTGGATCAACAGTCTCTGTTATCTTTACTTTAAAGCCTTAATCCCCAGTTATATTCTGTGCTTCTAGAAATCATCCAGCTTTTTCCTAAAGCAATCTATAGTAGTTGCTGAAACTACTTCCTGAGGGAGCCGATTCCACATTTTCAAAGACCTTACAGTGAAGAATTCCTTTCCTTATCCGGAGCTTAAACTTCTTTTCTTCCAGACGCAAGGAGTGCCTTCTTGACCTTTTTAATGATCTTAAAGTGAATAGTTGGGAAGAGAGTTCTCTATATGGACCATTTATATATTTATACAGGGTGATCATATTCCCCCTTATACATCTCTTTTCAAGGGAGAATAGATTCAGTTCAGCTAATCTGTCTTCATGGCAGAGTTCCTCCATTCCTTTTATTGGTTTAGGAATGGAGGAACTCCGCTATGAGGAGGGATTAGCGGAAATGAATTTATTCAACCTTGAGAAGAGACGCTTAAGAACATATGATCGCCCTGTATAAATATATAAATGGTGCATATGTGAATTTGAAGTATTTATTTTTACATGTTTAATGTATAAAGAAAAGTTGTTAAAAACTTGTTTGCCCTTTTTTTATTGTTCAGTATTACAAACAGCACATGCCTTTTAACAATGCCTTTTAAAAGCTTGTAAATTAAAATATATAAAATTATATAAAAGTCTATTCACCTGCTGATATAAACTGAGAGCGACTGGGTGGTTCTGCAATGTCATGAAGAAATCTCCACGATTAAATTCATGCTTCATGTATGATACCACAGTGTATACTAAAGAAATAAAATGATTTATTATATCAAAATACACATATGACTTACATTTTTTTTTATTATTTACTTCTAATAAAATGGCAGAAAATAAAGGTTTAGGTAAAAGAAACATTACTACCACTAAAGCTCAATGGAATGAAGAGTGCATGCCCCTAATGTGTGAAGAACATTGTGTTGTGGTGTCCAATAACCTATTCCTTACTTTGCAACAAAGCATATATCCTATTGAGCAAATGCAGAAAAATACGAAGGTAACATGCAGTAGCATGTGACAGTATACTTGATTTAGTCTTTGTCTACACGGACGTTTCCCCCAGCATTTAACCTGAGGCTTTAAAAGCCCATGTATGAAATTCCCATGCATTCCAATTAGCTAATCTACACCGTTTCCTTGAGGCACGTTTATGAGCGTTATCTGTAACGTTGCTTGCAACGTTTAAAAAAACGCGGAGTTAACGCTAGTAAACATGGGTAAACACTTCCATTGATTTCAATAGGGTATTTTCCTGGGTTTATAAGCTGGGACTGGAAAACACAGTAAAAACGTGGCATAGACGTTTTCCAACGTTTTAAAGGCAAGCTTTTAAATGCTAATAAAAGTGCATAAAAACACAATAGGAATGCAGCAAAACAACCCCCTCATATTTAATAACAATTCTGTGTTTATTTTAATGGTTTTCCCAATGAAAAAACAAATTCAAAACCATATAGATGTAAAATATTTGTGTTATGATTAATATGATAGTGTTTGATTGACAGCACTGCAACACCGTCTGATTGGCTAATTGTGCTGTCCTTCCAGTGCACTATAATTTGGAATGGAAAATGCCAATCTAGAAATAATTGATGACATCATGAACTAGCATTAAAACAGTAGCATTTAAAAAAAAAAAACATATTCTATAATTATATAATTTTTAAAAAAGAAATAACTATATTGTTTTGTGTTTTTATTTTAATTTTTATATCTGCCTGGTGTTCTACATACACTGACAATTTATGTCTATCATCATCTTTACAAGTGCTTGTTTTATTTCTGACACATTTGGTTTATCTGAACTCTCTCGGACTGCCCTAAATAGCTTTGATTCTAAAATATTGGATAACGTTTAATGAAATATGATCAGTTGTCAGAACACAGTTGTGTTATTGTCACATACCAAGGTCGGTGTCTCCACTTTCAATAGCTTTGCCAAGCGCAAGATTACTTCTTTTCATCTTTAGCAGTAATGGCACCTGATCTTCTGACTTTGGTTCATACTCTAACAGCTGAAATCAGACACATTAACAACAATTAAACAATATTATGAAAGTTAAACTAAGTACATTTCCAGCTTATAATGTGTGATCAACCTGGGCTCCCTCTCCTTTCCCCCTTGCATAAGCTGACAATTTACTTATGCCACAGTCCATATTTACAGCTTTATTATGTATAACTCAATATATATGCACTGCCAATCATTTTGACTGCCATCCAAATATACATATTCAGAAGACCTCAACACAACTGTGCTATATAGCACAACACAATACAACATAGAGGTGTGCAAACTTTGAGCACTGTGGTTGCCTACACTACCAATAAATAACAGGTTTTTTTTTTAATGTAAATTATGAGCTCAGTTAAAATAAATATCCTGCTGGAATTTACTAAAAATAAACTAAACCGGATAAGGTAAATAGTTAGGAAACTTTAGAAAGATAAACCATTACCATCTGTTGCATAGAAGATATGCATAAGATAGGTTACTCATTTTTTATGAACATACTAGAATGGTTCTGGTATCAACATCTCATATTGGATTATCAAACATTGTAAATGCCTAATAATTGGATTGGTTTTTGAATGTGGTGTTTTTCTTATCCTTATGATCCCCCCCAAACTTTTTGTAAATTCCCTTTAAAAAAATCTGTAAAACATTTGAAATACAAATCAATAAAACCTTGCAAAGTACAAACAAAAATGGCCTGTAATAATGCAATACAAAACAACATTAAACACATGTGTTAAGGCTCACAAAGTAAAATTCCAGTTTAAAAATGTTATGGGTGTGTATCAAGTTTATTAATACCAAAACAGCTTCTTAAATAGGAGAAAATTTGTGAAAAGAAGAAAAAATGTTCCTTTGTTCCAGCAAATGCCTATAAAAGGTACGGATATGCCCTGGCCTCTAAGTCTTCCAGTATGCTCAGTGCCAATTCACTGCAATTCTTTAGTAAAGCTGTCATTGTGGTTCCCTTGAAACTAGGCAGAAATAGAGAACAATACAGATCATAAAAAGTTTCAGACATCATCACTTCAGAAGTTGGAAATACCCATAACTTCCTGCCATCACAAAAGCCTTTCTGCTGAATCTCATTGAGCTCCAATGCCTATACAGAGTACTATCCTTAGAGCACCTAAGGAAATCCCCCTGATTTTAGGATTATTCCAAATCTACTTTTACTTCAGAGGGAGTGGAAATGCACAAACACTAATTATATACCATTTCCAGTACAGTTTGATATAGATAACACTACAGCTGTCATGAGAAAGTGCCATTCTTTTATTATAAATCGATTTTCCATTTAATAATATTTCTCTGAACAAATTGTCTAACTTGTCCAATAAAATGAATATATTTTTAGAAATAAACTGGTTCAGATTTTTCTGCCACCAATATTTTTTTCAGTATTTGAATTTCTTGTTGGCATGACTGAAAGTGTCAAAACATTTTCCATGAAAAATGACATGTATCATTAGGACCATATCATTTTTTGTGACTTTTTTTTGTTTTTTTTTAATGAGTAGTTTCTTAATTAGAACCTAAAATACCCTCAATGTACAGTCAATTTTTTTTTACAAAGACCTGGTATATATTTTCTAGAGCTGTAACAAAATGGATTTCTTGTTAACTCTTACCATAAAAATCCAATTTTTGGACTCCAATGGTGTCACAGGAAGTCATGTCGGGCCACACTCCCACCCTCAGCAGGGCTGGATACCAGCAAATAAAAAGAAACTGTACACCAGCCAGGGATAACCCCTTCCCAGCATGCCTTAGTTTTGTAGCAAAGCATTACTAAGAGCATGATCAACAGAGGGCGAAAACAAAGTCAGAAAGATTTTGCAAAACTTTATTCTTTCTTATCCACTGAGTGAGACAGGTAGTCTTGTAACATTTGGGAATTTCAAAAGTACCCTGACTGAGGATTGGGGTGGGGGGCAGGCAGGGGCACAAGAGTTCTAGCAACCTGAAGGATCTGGGCTTAGAAGGGCTTATTATTATTATTATTATTACACAGTATTTATATAGCACCATCATATTACGCAGCGCTGTACATAGTCCATAGTCGTGTCACTAACTGTCCCCCAAAGGAGCTCACAATCTATTGTCCCTACTAAAGTCATATGTCATTAAGTCTAAGGGAGTTAGTCAATTGTTAGGGAGAAGCCAAATAACCTCACTGCATGTTTTTGGCATGTGGGAGGAAACTGGAGTACCCGGAGGAAACCCACGCAGACACAGGGAGAACCTGCAAACTCCATGCAGATAATTTCCTGGCTGGGGATCGAACCTGGGACCTAGTGCTGCAAAGGCCGGAGTGCTAACCCCTGAGCCACCGTGCTGCCCCCAAGGGCTTAGAAGTATTAGCCTAAAAAGAGTCAAATAATTTTACTATAAATCTAAAAAAATCCTATCAATGGGATAGAACATGTCCCACATAAGGTGAAGAGAACTGAAAGCCCAACTTTCTTAACATTTCCCAACATCTTTAACAAATCAAGCATTCAAGCTAAATGAAAAGAATTTGGAAGAAGTTTCGTGAGGAACAACATATAAAGTATTACCTTCCACGCAAAATATGAAAGTGTAGCCACAACCTTACTGTGACATCACAAAATGCCCAATTTACTATATGGCCTTACTATACATATTCTGTCCGCTTAGACCCAGTTTTTAACCTCAGAGAGAAATTGATAATTTTTGAATAGCCTAAAGTGACGCTTTGGTTTGTCAAATTTTATTACAGGAAGCTGAAAAGTATTATTCTGGATTCTGAAACCGAAGACCCAGATAGGTAAAATAAAAATCCCAGCATTGGATAGTACTTTACTTTCCTGCCTACAAGATTCACATCTGAAACATTAACATACCATCTTCATTGGTAAAATTACTTTCTCTTAAAATTTTCTAAAAAAAAAAAAAAGGCTGTTTTATTACACAAAATACAATAATATAGACTTACTTTAATAGCCAATTCTGTTCTGCCACAGTCATATGCCTTTGAAGCAATCTCTGAATATGAAATGCCTGCAGCATCACCAAGCTTTTGATTAATGGCCTGAGCTACTTCTTCATCAGTCTTCTCTTTCTGTTGAACCTGAAATTAACATCACGTTTTACAGACAACAGGCTACGAAGACAAAGACAAAAAAGAAAAGAAAAAAAAAAAAAAACATAAAAAAAACTTTTACCTTGTAACATGCCCAGTGTGCTAGAATTCGACTCACTCCTTGAAAGTCAGGCTGCTTTAAGTGTTCACAAATCTTTACAGCAAGGGGATAGAGTCTTCTTAAAACTAACCTGTCAAAAAAGATGATAAGACATGAAGGTAGATACAATTATTCTTTTTTTATGTACTTTAGGAGTAAAGACTAAAAGTTCAGCTGTTTAGCTTTGAATTATCTTTAGTTTGTGAATATGTTTTAAAACCAAAATAATACACAGGGCTACATTTTAAATGTACATCTGGCATTATTAAATATACTTAAATAGAATACAATGCAATGATTTTATTTATGGTTCCAACACATTACACTTTAAATATTATGTGAATATTTGGTTCTGTAAAATGTATGAAGAAACAGAATAATACCTGTCAAGCAGTACTGGAACTGTGAGTTGCTTGTATCTGCAGAAAGGCTAAGGACATTTTATATGTATATTTTATACAACACCTCAGCTAATCATCATGGCAAGGGTTGATAACACTAAACCTAATAAAGATCAAAAGTCTACAAATACATACAAGTATGTTTGTCCATTGATATTCAAAATATGGGTAAGCACACAGTTTCTAAATTGCCCCAATATAATAGCCCTGCCAAGATTCCCGACCATCAGTTCAACTTAGCAACTGAGCAACTATTTGACTATATTCTAAAGGGTGCATTGGGGTGTGACTACTGATCAGCTTACTCGGTTGTGAGCCTGCTCCAACTACCTCACGTTTCAGATAACTAGCCTATCATTACAAGGGGAAACTTCCCTAACCAATAGTGCAGCACAAGGCTGGAGAGAATACACTTTCATCAGTGAAGCTGGGTGATCCAGCAAATCTCGAATCGATCTAGTCCTGGATTTAAAACATTTGCTAGCAAATAGCAAATGTCTTTGAAGAAATCCATTCCAGGTTTGCTGGATTACCCAGCTTTACTGATGAAAGTGTATCCTCTCCATCCTTGGCGCGCGTTATTAAATGAGGCCCATATGGTTAAGTTCTCTGCACATGTCAGATATTTATAAATAACTTTACAGCATAAATCGGGCTGCTTCACATTTAGCAAATAACTTTGTGTATTTTTTTTTTTTTTTTTTTTTTTAAATAGACCTAAGAAAAGTTTTTTTTTATATCACTTCCTGTCACCAGGCCAATAAATGTGAAGAACCAAAAGTAAAATAAAAAAGAAACAATCGATTTAAAAGGATACTGTGTGATAGTCAAAGGGATTCCAATCTGAAAGTCATTAACGGCATTCAGAACACGAAGATCACAGCACATTGTCACAAAATCTGAAGGTGAATATGAGTCAAGAAAGCATTTCCCAAAAGAGGCTGCCTACAGGTAGAAAGGGAAAATGTTTACTTTTCCTTACATGTACAAATAATAAATAAGAAAAGATATTTATGCTAGAGGGTCATTTTACGTCCTTAAGTGTATGTAAAAGCATTTTTGTAGCATTTTTTGTAGCATAAAAGCATTTTTTGTAGGGAAGAGTTTGACACTCTTGCTGCTGTCTATGGCCCCTCTGAGGACATTCATCCCCCCTTTATTTGTCCTGGTGACCATTTTCACTAATACAGAAAGTTTGTGGATACCAAACATTCATTAGGTAAAAAATCCTCCAGTGGGTACAACTCTTTGGGATGAAAAGTGTCCTGACATTGGAGGGACTTTGAGGAGTAATTTCCTGTAGCGTTTTTAGCACAGGAAGTAAAGGGAAATCTCCCTAGTGGGGTGCAGATAGCCAAAATAACCTGATAAGGGGCTTTAACATTCCTATGCTCTGCACAAAAGTAAAGTAAGTTATGTGTGTCAATAGCAAAAAGTATATTTTAGAATTCCATACATGCTTTTTGCAATAACTGAACCAATAAAATACCTTTATGGTCTCTGTACACAACAGGGAACTAACTGAAGAGAAGGACTGAACATTTCAGATATTCTGTATGTGAGAGAGTATGCACCAGCACACATATTATTGGATTATATGTCCAGGTACAAGCATTAACGTATTTATTATTCTAGTAGTCACAGGCACTTACAGGATTATAAAGCAAGATAATGCATAAACATGAATTTTACTGTTGAGCCAATGGCCCTGATTTATTAAAGCTCTCCAAGGCTGGAGAGAATACACTTTCTCCAGTGAAGCTGGGTGATCCAGCAAACCTAGAATAGATTTCTTCAAAGTAATTTGGTAGTTGCTAGCAAATGTTTTGAATCCTGGATGGGATCCATTCCTGGTTTGCTGGATCACCCAGCCTCACTGATGAACGTGTATCCTCTCCAGCCTTGGAGAGCTGTACTAAATCAGGGATTCAGGGAAATCAGGGAGTGACATATGTCACCTATCTCAAAGAAATGTTCTTTATGCCAAGACAGTTGACTATTACATTACACATATTTTAAATCCAGTAATGCAACATTTGGGCCACATACAATAAAACTGTTGTTTAACATAACTTACTCTAAGCAAAGATTTCTGCATTTCTGATGCATGTTCATAACCAGCTGCTTCAATGCACTGTGCTACCGCTACATCAAGCAGGTTCTGGTCCTTTATTTCACGCAGATAATCATCAGCCTTCTGGCTCTGTTTCTAAACAAACAAAATAAACACATAAATTAAATAACAAAACGCGTTGCAAAAATGTTATACTCTTGTTTAATCTGAATGGTGCTGCCATACACAGACTTCCTAAATTGTACATTTCATATGCAGTAAATCATACAAAACATTGATAACATTTTTGTTCCTATATCTCAGGGCAAATTGTCTTCTGTAGCAACATGGAAGTCAACAGAAAGGTACAACTGCTGACCAGTGCACATGATTACAAGACAGAAGTTTGTACCTCATATTCTTTTTGTGCTTCCATTAAAAGTGCACCTGGGGCCATTGACGCTATCTTGAAAATCTCTTCAGTTGCTCCTAAAGGTATAAAAAAAAATTTAAAAATGTGATCAATACATCTTATTTTAAAAAACAAAAACAAAACCACAATCAAAAAATTCACTTGGCCATACTTCTATGCATTAATCCATTTCTACAAGTATGTTCTTATATTATATTTTTTTCCCCTCCTTCAACACATTTTATGCAAACAAAGTTCAGTTTTGTTTTGGGGAAAGAAAGCAGAGGGTAAAGAACTAGACACATATATTCCTTATGGATCCCTGTTCAGCTGTCCTAGTGCAGCCAAAACATCCAGATGGGGCGGCAAACGAAAAAGGAGTAGTAGGGATCCATCAGAACCAAGTGAAAAGATTTTTTTTTTTCCCTATTTGTCAAATTCTATAAATAAAATAAATCTATGTAGGAAATTTAGGTAATAACAGTAAACAGTAGTTTTTTTTTAAAATATAGACTTATACACTGAGGGATGTATTTAAAAAATATATCCTCAATTGGTCCAAAATATTTGTTTTTCGATAGCATTTCTTATTGTGACAGCTGTGTACATTTTTGACATCTTTTATTTACAATGTTTTGGGATAGTAAAACAAACAATATACCAAAACACAGAATGGTAATACGATGTTATCCATCATCCATCAATCCCCAGCCAGGACATTATCTGCATGGAGTTTGCAGGTTCTCCCCGTGTCTGCGTGGGTTTCCTCCGGGTACTCCGGTTTTCTCCCACATCCCAAAAACATGCAGTTAGGTTCATTGGCTTCTCCCTAACAATTGACCTTAGACTACATTCATCACATATGACTATGGTAGGGACATTAGATTGTGAGCTCCTTTGAGGGACAGTTAGTGACACGACTATGGACTTTGTACAGCGCTGCGTAATATGATGGCGCTATATAAATACTGTGTAATAATAATAATCCATATGTGTATTAACACCAAATTACAGCAGCAGTGGGAGCTGTGCACTTTGATATTTGGCCATTAGGTGGCAGAACAAGTCATTGTTTTAATAGACACTGAAATAAGTATAGAGAGATTCAAACATCTGACAGCAAATTTCAGACAAATTGACAGGGGAATCATTTATAAATAGAGCACTAAAACATTATTTTATTTTGTGGTCTAATGTCGGAATTAAAGTTTTAAAGCATTTTTGTATTTTGTTGATGGGATCTAAACAGGCGTTGATATTAACAGTGTATATACACACCAAACTATATGGGCAGTTACCCAGTTATTGAGATTGCTGATCAACTTTTTTTTTTTAGCTATGAAAGGCAAAGGCTCTGCGCATTCTTAAAAATTAAGTACAAAATAGATAAGAAAGTGTGGCTTTCTTATCAACAAAAAACTTCAACAAAATATGATGTCAATGTTTTTGTTGTTTGTAAATAATTTTGAAATAATTGTTGTTTATTACCATGGCTAAGATGAAAATCAAATCATATTTTTAAGCAATAAATTGCTTAACTAAGTTAGATTTAAACCATCAGTGAGCTAAACCCATTAAAAACATTAGGTACTTCTGAAAAGGATACATACTTCAAAAAGCCG
>NC_092864.1:66798241-66800534 GCF_032062135.1 Pyxicephalus adspersus | reverse complement strand
TTTTTTAATTTATATTATTTAAATAACATAGAAAACCCTTCCCAAGAAGGACAAAAATTAAGCCATGGACTTTTTTCCTATCAAAAGAATTCCAACTGTCAGATCCCAAAGCCTAAAAGATATAGCATGGATACTCAAGCAAAACCCAAGCCAAAAAATAGCAAGATAAAAAATAATAATATATTATAAAATAATTATAATATATAAAATAATTATTAATATAATATTATAAAATAATAAGCTTTTGCCACAATATTCAAACAGTTAAATTAGATTACTTTAGCAGTAGATTTTTCTGCCACTAGATGCCTCCCAATTGCCAACATTATCCAAACTACTATCTCTCAGCCAAGATCATTCTGGACCTTCCCTGACTAACGACTGGAGTAAAGGGAGAAGTATCTGTGATGAGCTCCGCTTTATCACATATTTGCTTTTTCCTCCTGTCCGCTTTCATTTTGTCAACTCATGAACTGCATTCCTAATAGCAGCCCAGCACGCTATACCACTGTTGCAGCACACCACAGTGCATGGTATGCTGCATTAAAAAATAGTGCATGCACATTTTTTGGTGCATTGGTCAACCTATTCAAATGAATAGGCTATCTTTGAACAGGTATTAAAGTGTGTGCCTTACCATAGTGCAGATGTGTAAGCTCAGACAAAGTGTTTATGCTCCCAGCCACCAAATTCATGAAAGGATAAACATGGAGTAAGAAAATATTTCACAAGTGAAATAATAATAGCACTGTAGTATAATAATACTAAGTAGTATAGACACAAGTACTACACCTAATGGTGCCATCTCCAATAACAAAAATGGCAAATCTGGGTAAAGTTGACATGTAAAGCCCAACTCTAGATTTCAACAAAAAATAAAAAAGTGGTTAGCGCAGGGTTTTATGAAACAATAAAAATTACATCCACTGACGTAGTAAACCAGTTATCCAATGCCAAATACCAGTTCCTTTCTAGATTCCCTCCAGACTACAACTAGTACCAAACAACTTGCCCTCACATATGAGCTGTCCATATTACTACTCATGTAAACTATCTTACTTAATGTTTTACCTGTCACATTATATAAGCGGTCACAGGTTTTCAGAATCTATCAGCATTGCTTGAATCTTGCCGTGCAAGGGATGAGAACTAATTTATAGATTTCATGAAAGCTGCTTAAAGATTGTTAAAAGCTTTGATTATGTTGACTGTACACATTGGTCTTCAGACAAGCTTTGCAAGCTGAAGACTGTGAGAACTTCAGAAACATTCAGGAAATTTAGTTTTCCTGAGTTTCCCCTTGATACTTCATCATTTCCTCTAAAGTTGTAGTTACTTAATGTAATGTGGATTTGTTTTATACTAATTGCACACAAAACGGAACAAATAGGAAGCAAAGACCAAGCAATGACTATTTATGCAAACAAAATTAGAGGATAAGTAAAAACACAAAGCTCTATATGAACCAGCCGCAAGAGTAACTACTCAACTGAATTTTGTATTTAAGAAGGTTGGTAAGGCAGAACTCCTAGCTACAACAAAATGGGTCTTGGTATGTTCGAGGCAAAACTAACCACTGCAGACTGAATGATCCAGGCCTAAAAAGGGGCTATTGGTATATAGCAATGCTAGACAGTGTATGGGTAGAGGAATTTAAACTTCAGTAAAGTGACTTCTAGTTGTTCTAATAGTTGAGATCTTGGTTTTTATGCCCACTTTACTAAAAAAAAACAACAAGTGGAAGACTGAACTTCACCATAATGGTCAAACGACTGCTCACATGATGGAGGAATAAAACAAATATATAATATTCTCATCCTCCTGGGTGGAAATCTCTATCTGTTGCAGCAGCTGTATTGAATTGTATATATTAGAACTTCAATATTAAATATTTGGATGTCTCTTTTTACATAAAAGTGGCTGCAGTGGGTTTCCATGGCTCTACTGTGTATTGGATGTAGCCATACACCTCTGCATGCTCCAGACTAGATAACTGCATGCCAAAGCACTTAGCGCCAATCCTATTCAATAGCAATATTACTACTAACAAATCCACTGCCACACAACAAGGAAAGGAAATTAAGGGTATTCATGAGAAGAATATGAAACAAATTTTATGACTTATGGGTAATAAAGGTGGAGGCAAAAAAAGAAAAACGAAACAAAAAAGGAAACTGGGAAAAGAAAGTTAGTCTGGAACACTACAAGGACAGAGTTAGAAGTACAAAAGTAAGGTCATTTAGCATTGTCTCGTTACATTCAAGTAGCCCTTGAAATAAGGGTACATACTGTA
>NC_092864.1:66787325-66797610 GCF_032062135.1 Pyxicephalus adspersus | reverse complement strand
TTCCAGGTTTGCTGGATCACCCAGCTTCACTGATGAAAGTGTATCCTCTCCAGTCTTTAGGAGCTTTAATAAACTAGGCCCTAGGTATTGCCGAAACAAGTGTGCCAAAACTGGCATTCAGAGCAAGGTCGCAGGTGATAGCAGAGCTGGATCATCCATAAGACAGCTCTAGGCAGGAGCCTAGGGGTCACTGGATGTCCAAGGGGCCCAGTTACAACCTTCAGTAAACTGGGGAAATAGCACAATTTAGAGAGATGTACCTAGTTATCACTAGCATTTGTAGACCCCTAGTATTTTATGTGAAAGATCCATCCCAAAGGAAATGGGGAAGACTTCATTTGTGCCTACTGCAGTCCTCACCAATGTAAATTGGGAAGTTTGGGGGGGACAAAGCTCCTACTTTGTCAAGGTCCCCAATCTGCCTTAATCCATCTCCAGATGATCGCACCACTCCCAACTAATGATGAACAGTTCTGGGGATATGGCATGAACCCCTACAATTCTGTCAACTGGGGCTCAGGGTGACTGTCAAGTTTGTCCAATCCTAAAACCTATCCTGATAGTTGGCGATTTATGACAATAATATTATACTGGTATGGTTATAAACAAACTCACATAGAAAAATTATAAACAGTTTGAGATTAAAAAGTTTGGTAAAAGTTCCAGCATCTTACAAAAAAAAAAGTTTAGTCACCTTAAGTGAAGACATTCCCATCCATATGTAGCCACTGTCTGTAAAGACTGCAAGATATTTATGATTAAAGGAGACTGAAAAATTTAGATAAGCTCCAGCCATTGGGCTCATTCCAGGAAGAGTCTACAAATAAAAAGAAAATATTCACAAAATGAGTCACCTGCTCCAACCATTTTATTATCAGTGTACATTTAATACTTCACATTTGCCACAATTATAAAACTAGCAAAGTATCATAAAGGAAAAATGATAAGTTACTCTTTATTGCTATACAGAATCATCCCCTGTTCTGAAATATGTTCTTCTGGTTATCCTTGAAACTGTGGTTTCATACCTCTATGAGAACAACCTTATTCCAGAGTTTGATGACACCCATATGAACCATTCATGGCATGCATCAGCTGGCTGCTCACTGTCATTTTAACATGTCAACACATGTGTAGGCATATTATAAGATGGGCTCCATTCTAACGAAGTCTATCCTTCAACACCCAATCCTTCCCACAACTTGTAAACACTGCTGCCTATTCCGTCACTCTCTGCTCCACAGCTCAGGATCCTCTACCTGTTAATTGCCCCATAGCAGAATATGGCAATCCCACAGAAAGCAGGGCATTTTGTGCAAAAGATTTATAAAGAAAAAGTAGCAAAAAGGACACTGCATTGCTTGTACTATCTGACTGCCAACTTTCCAATGTACTCAGCATCCACCGCTCTGAGGCAACCAACAGCTATAGGGTGCTGAGGTATGTAGCAGAATGGGGCTGGACTAACCTCAATGCTAAACAGGTGCTGGTCTGTATTTATTAAATGGGAGAAATCAGTGAATTACACAAGACACTCTCTTTTGTTTAATTTGCTTAGCTTTAGGGCATAAGTTGAGGAGACCCAAAAACCTTTTTCCTTCGCCTAATAATGGTTGCCAAGCCTTGTATACCTTAAAAAAACCTTAAACAATTAAGAAATGAAGAGAGAACAGCTTTTTATGGCTACAAATGTTTACCTAAAGTACGCAGCTTAACATACTGAGCTAAACAAAGCTGGACTAAGTCAGTTTGAGATTGAGATAATGAACAACGTATGGCACACTAAACAAAGCAAATGACTAGATTGATTTTTTTTTCTATTTTACTTACTACAGGAGTGCACACGGTGCTATCCAGCAAGTACAAATCTTTGCCTATGGCTAGTAAAATGAACGTCATCCTGTCATGGAAAATAACAGTCCAACAAGATGGCGACACTTTAGGATCTGGAAAACAGACAAACAATTGAAATATTGTGTATGATACCTAAAAAGGAATGATCAACACTTGCAGAGGAAGCAACACCTACATGGAAGTTCAGACATTCGGCGTAGTTTTACATCATCAATATTTGAAGTCAAGGTGAACTTCAGTGCTCCTGTTAATATTGCAATTCCAGTTCTATATTCAGAATGAAATACCTTGGCTTCCAGAACCTGATTCTGTTTAATTTCCTGTGGAGAGAAATAATTACATAGTAAAACCCTATCTTATGCAAAAATATACCATTTCCTACATCTAATGATCTACATTAAACTTATAGAGAACTCTCTTCCCAATTATTCACTTTAGGATCATTACAAAGAACAAGAGGGCACTCTTTGCATTTAGGGGAAAGAAGTTTAAGTTCCGGATAAGGAAGGGATTCTTCAGAAGCTGGAAGATTTACACTTTCATCAGTGAAGCTGGGTAATCCAGCAAACCTGGAATGGATCTGGTCCAGGATTCAAGACATTTGCTAGCAAATGATTTTTAAAAATCCATTCCATGTTTTCTGGATCACCCAGCTTCACTTCTGAAAGTGTATTCTCTCCAGCCTTGGGGAAGGAACTTTCATAAATCAGGGCCATATTTTTTTTTTTTTTTTTTTTTTTTTTTTAAAGTTTTCAAAAGTAAAGACCTTTTTTTTTATATTTGCTGGTATACTGGCCAATAGTACACAATGTCTACATGGATACAGATTTTCTCTTTTTTACAGAACCATTATGTGATTTTTGTTTGACAGATTCAAACGAACTAAGAATCTTAATGTTATGCTGCTAAAAAAATATTCAACACGCTGAGACATCTACTAAAACAAATAAATGCAACAATAATTTTTTTTTCTAAAAAGAGTATTTACATGCTTTGCTTCTAAATGATCTGATGTGCATTATTATTACACAGTATTTATATAGCGCCGACATATTACGCTGAGCTTTACAAAGTCCATAGTCATGTCACTTGCTTTCCCTCAAAGGGGCTCGCAATCTAATTTTTTTTTGGAGGGGGAAGCAAATTCACCTTACTGCATGTTTTTGGAATGTAAGAGGAAACCCACGCAGACACGGGGAGAACCTGTAAACTCCATGCAAATAGTGTCCTGGCTAAAATTTTAACCTGGGACCTAGAGCTGCAAGGTACAGAGTGCTAACCACTGAGCCACCATGCTGCTGTAAAAATAATTTTGCCTACTGTACTTTTTCTGAAGAGAAAATAGGTGTGAAAAAAAACTGTAAATCCCATACTTACATTTCCCATACTAAAAGTAAGTTTAAATACACAGAATATGTCGTATATTAACACAGTTCCATCTTCCTGAATACAGACTAGATCTTCGGAAACTGTCCACCCGAGGTGCACCACTTGTCCACTCTTCCACTAAATAAAATTTAAAAAAAATTAAAGCCACATACAAAAAAAACCCAAAAAACTGTATTTGACAATATTATAAAAGTTAAAAAAAACCCTCAATACATGTCCTACAACCTGTTGCCTAAAACCTTTGTACACTCGTCAGATAATAGTTGCTGAACTCATCCATTCATCTCTGGTGAAAATCTGACTTGTGTACAGCAGTCCCTCTACATTATTCACAAATCCTCCATGGTGGATTGACGAACGACTGATTGGGAATGACCACATTAACATTTGTGGTTTTATAGAGGAGAGTACAGTGCTCGTTCCTTCATCTGTCACTGGAAACAATCACAAGGCATCGTTCCCAGAGACAATCTGACGTCCATCGAACAAGGCTCAAGAATTCACATTCTAAACTTCACGACTTTTAAGATGCCTGAATCCCCCACTGAACTCTGCAGCTATATCATTCCTCTGTCCCTACATCACCACTGCATGTAGAATACATGTAATCAAGTCTTTAGATCCTGTTGTAACTACTCACCGGAATTGTGGATAGAAGAAAACCGGATGCTGAGTAAATTTCCAAGACAGGACGTATACTGCTCGGTTTGTCTTTTGTTAAATAGTTTTTCATTATGGCTTTGAAAAACAAAAACACAATTAGCAATAAATCAGCCTTGTGGGACACAAAAAGTTATATTACATTTAAATCTATTTTCAGATAAAGGTTTCATTTTCTCCTATATAGTCCTAAGTTTTTTTAATATTTGACAGGTGTGGGCTAGTCTGTACTTTAAATTTATGCATTATCTTACATCAAATTAAGCAAAAGCATCAGTTGACACATCACCACAAATCAGCACATAGGCAGGTGAATCTCTCTGTGCCTCCAACAAAAGTGCATCTTCAATCCTAAAAATACCATAGTACATCCATATAGTGGACAACAAAGAATCCCTGTGATGATCCATGCAAGATGTCACCTGAGGCTTCATTATTCATTAAACCAGACCGACACTAAAATGTTTACCTTATGTACATAGGTGGACAACCCTTTTTATACAAGGTAAAAATTTACCTTTTTTTTGGAAGAGGGTTTCAACCGTTTTTTAAAGCCCCGCCCTTTCTGTTTTCATTGATGATAAAGACAGAATGGGATACACATGTAATGGATCCCAGGAGGCCTCTGGCTGCTCCCTTTGCATATGCCCTATCTCGGGCATGCACAGAAAGAGCTTTTTTTGTGCAATGGGGGAAAAATGCACTCTTTTTTTCCCCCATCTGCATCACCCGATCTCACGCCTGAGCAGTGCAAGATCCGGTGACATAGATAGAAGGCAAAAGATGGCAGTGCCCAGCTATTCTTCTGCACCGGAACAAAGAAGGATTTCAAGATGACATGGGACCCGATCCAGGAAACCTCCAGAGGGATCGACCGGACAGGATCGATCTGCAAAGGTAAAGGCGAGTTGTTTTTTGTTTTTTTAATTTACTTCTGCCTTAATGGTTTTAGAATTGTTGTATGTATTCATAGACTACTACAGATGCTGAGGCTAATCTACTAAATAAGTGAAGACACTTCACACAGTAAACTGAAAATAAAATAAGTAAACAAGAAATAGTTTTTTTAATTACATTAAATTTAATTTATTTGGTCCAGACCAATACCCCACAATGGTTTTGTGGATCCCTACGAGTCTGTGACTGACTTATTTATCATCTGCTGATGATGAAGTGCAAAGCAAACTTCACTTGTAAGGACCAGGAGCTTGAAATCAATGATAATATCCACTGTCTGTCAGGGTAACATTTTAACCACCTTTTTACTGATTATGAATCAAAGCCACACGTTTCCCCTGACTCCCAATACACAGGATTCAGCAGGGTTTTCCTGAAGCCTGAACATTGGCTCTGATCTAATAAAGCTCTCCAAGGCTGGAGAATATATCCTGTCATCAGGGAAGATGGGTGATTCAGCAAACCTGGAATTGGTTTCTTAAAATACATTTGCTATTTGTTGTTTACTAGACCAGATCCATTCCAGGTTTGCTGGATTACCCATCTTCATTATTGAAAGTGTATCTTCTCCAGCCTTGGAGAGCTTTAAGAAATCAGGCTCAATATATTAAAGCGAAACTAAAATAAAAATAACAAAATCACACTTACGTTTAATCCGGCAGATCCCTCAATGGCGCTGGTCCTTCTTAAGATCCAGTCCCACGTTGTCCTGAAATTCCTTTATGTCTTCTTGCTAGGTCACCTGATCTTGCACTGCGCAGGTGATAAAGCCGCTGTGAAGGGGAAGAAAAAAAAAAGAGCCGATCTCACTGTGCTTGCGTGAGGAAAAATGCCCCTTCTGTGCATGCCTGAGATCATATGTAGAAGAAGCAGACAGACACAGATATCCCAAGAGGGTCTGCAATCCTAATAAAGGGGATTACTTTATTTAAAAGGGTATTCTACCCTTCTATATATTGTACAAATGTTTGGTTCAGGTCTTAAGGGTTCCTCTGGGGTTATAATGAGTGGTGTATGGGGTACAGCTGATTTTCGTAGCACAAGCTAGAACAATACGTTATTTAGCAGCGATACAATTTTACAATGAAAACAATATACCTATTGATCCTCCATACGGACCGACTGCCACAAGACAATCTTTAAAGTCTTCTCTGATGTTCCATTTCATTTGATACAAGTCAAATTTACTGCAGGTAAAGACAAAACAATCAGATGATGAATCTCATTATACATAATATATAATGACAGCATATAAAGCCTGGCTGCATGACAGTAGGAGTTGTATAGCACCAACATAATATGTAGCACTGTATAGGGCTTGTAAATGACAGACAGTGACACAGGAGGAGGAGAGGAGCCTGACCTGAAGAGCTTACAATCTAGGAGTATAAATAGAGAAATGCATTGCACAGTTTCCTTATACTGACCGGTAATACACGTCCCCCAGAGGGTACCAGTTAGCAGTACAGAAATCCATGGCCGGGGTATGGGCTTGCAATGGTTTACATGCAGCCACTGAGTAGAATGGAACCCTGCAAGATGCTCTCCAGCTGTCATGTGACAACAGTCAGCCCCGGCACACTTCCGCTCAAGTGACTGCATGACACTTCCGCCTTGTGCGGGGGTGGGCGGGGCTAGTGACGTAATCATTGTTTACATTGTGCAGTGTCTGCATGGCTGCTGATCGCATGGAGACACTTATAGGAAAGTATTTCTCACCGAGCATAGGGAGCACCATGGAAGAATATGAAGATTGTCCTATGCTTCATATGGTGTGCACATTTCAAGTGGACTTTATTATGAAGTGTAGTGAAAAGACAAGATCTGCTATGATGTGTCAAAATAAAAACCCTTTAAATAACCCTTTCCTTACCTTAAAATGGTGCCATTCATTTAACCCCCTATATTACATTAGCAAGCAATGATTCTTTGCTGCAATTTACCTCAAAACTTCACATTTTGTTAGAAGATCACATTCATCGCATTAAAGTTTCCTGCTAGATCATTTAAAATGAATGGGATGTTAAAGAGGAATTCCTCTAAATTCAAAAATACCTAAAACAAAAAAATACACTTACTTCAATCCTGTTGAATCGGTTCGGAGGGGTCTTTCATCATGTCACGTGTCGTCCCGGCATCCGTCTCCGAGCTGGGGCATCATCTTCCCGGTTCTGCTTCTTACGTCACCTGACCCAGGCCCGAGATCGGGTGACGTAGGTTAGGAAAAAAACTTGCCAATCTCACTGCGCATGCGTCTGATCGGCAAATGTTTCTCTTTTCATGAAAAGGCTCCTTCTTCACGTGCCTGAGATGCTCGGGCATGCACAGTAGGAGCACCCAAGAGCCTCCTGGGATGCGTGACATAGGGGAGGCTTTGCGCTCCCATTCATTGTCCATGGCCTAATTAGGGGGCGTTGCTACACCCTTCATTTTTTTTTTAAAAAAAAAGGCTGTTGCACTTAAAAAACAAACAAACAAACAGAATTTTTTTACCATATTTAAAAGTGTTGTCTACCCTTTTATGTAAAGTGAAATTTCTGAGTTTAGGTATTCTTTAAAGTAAGATCATAGGGCCTGATTTATTAAAGCTCTCCAAGCCTGGAGAGGATACACTTTTATCAGTGAAGCTGGGTGATCCAGCAAAACTGGAGTGGATTTCCTAAAAGTAATTTGCTATTTGTTAACCCCCCCAGCGTTCTAATTCTGTCCGTATTTCCATGCAAAAAGCATTTTTTTGCATGAAAATTTATTTTACATTGTAGGCATATAATTCTTAACTCACCGAAATATGTCCAATATTTAATACATTTAATAATAAACATGAACTATAAAAAAAAAATAAACAAAAAATTCTATTATACCTGTACAGTAGCATGTATAATTTATATATATATATATATATATATATATATATATATATATATATATATATAATATATTTATAAATAAATTATATCAAGATTTCTATGTGTTGGACTCAATACAGCTATTTTGTCCAATACAAAATTATTTGAATTTCCCGCCGCTCGTCCCGCCCGCACCAATGCATGTACCAACGTCACCGGGAAACCCCGGAGATCGTATCTGCAGTTGGTGGCTGGAGATCGGAGGAAGAGGACGTGTCCCCAGTACCTGTGGGGACTAGCAGGACGCCGGGGGACGACAACAGAACAAGATAAGTGTTTTCTTTTAAGTTTTAAGCGACCCCGAGTGTGATTTGGGATTACCGCTAGGGGGGTTAACAAATGTTTTGAATCCTGGACCAGATCCATTTCAGGTTTGCTGGATCACCTAGTTTCACTGGTGAAAGTGTATCCTCTCCAGCCTTGGGGAGCTTTAATCAATTAGACCTATTGTCTTCTATAAAAATGTGGCTTAAAGACTGGAAGTAAGGTAGACATCACAAAATAAATAATACATCAAAAAATCTTCAAATGTTTTATTATGTTTTGCTTTTACTGTGATTATCTGAGCACTTATGTGAGGTTTGCTTTATATGCATACATAATGAGACATATAGCAAGTGTTTATAACCTCCTATTACAATGTTCCTATTGCAATGGGGTAATTCATTGAAATGTATGGAATTACAATAAAAGTTTTATAGAGTGTCTACACTCCATCCATGTCCATGCCTGATCCAGAACTAGCAGGACAGAGGGGAATCTAGCAGGGGGGCATTACCACATTAATCAGGGCTCCACATACTTTTCTGATCATATCAAGAAACCGGCATGACATTTTGAATAGTGATCTTGTTAATCCCTATACACTTTATACATATTTCTGTATTTCAAACATTTTATCAGTTTTTTAAAGGGTTTTACAACATGTTTGGGAAGAAATGGGGAAGTCACATACAAAGAAAACTTTCCAACATTCAAGAAGTTGAAATAAATCCAAAATTATACATAAGTCAAATTAACAGGAATCCTGAAAAATACAGTAAACATTCAAATTTCCATTTAATAACATCAATACTACAATATCTTATATATATTAACATTTAAAAGTTCCAAATATGTGATGAAAATGCTATTCTGTATTTAAATTTGTATTACATGTAATCCCTGCACATACCATCACATGGATATATTTTAGTGCAATATTGAGCTGTATGAAAATACTCTCTGACTACATAACAAAATAACTAAAAAATAGGAATGAATTAGGAATAAGATCAGGAAGGGGGGGGGTTACAGTATTTAATATGAGACATATGAAATCCAAGGGTCCCATGTTTGATGAAAGTCATTCTATCTTTAAGTAAACGTGTTAATTTGTTGTTTGTCATGATCCAGTTCAATAAATTCTTAGAAAAGTCCAGTGGCACACTTTCCAGTAACAAGCTATTGTTATTTGTCACACATATTTCTGATAAGGGACTGTTGTCTGAAGAAGTGGGCCCACCGCGAAACACATCACAAGATACTACCCCTATTAAGGGATACAATATATTTGTTTCTACCAAGAACTTTGCTACACAGTGTCTATTGTACAGTTTCCGATATCTATAGATGAATTTTTTAATGGTCTTGATGATCTATGATTATGTTCTATTCACAATGTTCATACTTGTTACTAATTGAATTTAACTTCATGCTCTAACAATACTGGACAAATAAAGTATTTAGTCTTTTATTTAAGTGAATCATTTTGTTGTCGGAGACAATTTCAGAGCTTTCTTTCTTTTCTTTTCTTTTCTTTCTCTGTATTTGTACTACATTATTTGCAATAAAAGCATTGAAATTTAACAGCACTACTAGCTCTGCTTATTGAGCCTAATGCATCAAGCCAAACTGGAAGCTCGCTTTTGAATAAAGTTGTTTTCAAATTTCCCCTTTACAATCTCCCAGGAACTTTTACCCTTGGGTGATCCAACAGACCTCCAATTGTGATTGTTTTGAAGCAGTTTCTTGCGTATAGTTGTGCGCGAAAGCAAACCCGCTGTGTGTGCTTGAACTGTGTTCTATCAGTTAAAAAACGCACCGGCCACTTTTGCAGAGAAGGATCCTCATTTGGGTAAGTTTTTCTTTTTAGGTGTATATTGTTTGTTTGTCTTCATGTGCACTCATGTATGTACATACATGCATTTATATATGTATGTATGTATGTATGTATGTATGTATGCATTTATATGTTTGTACATATACATCGAAAAGAGAAATTTTAGGAAGAAATTGGCAAAGAGGTGTTGGCTCCATGCAACATTTATGGATGATATTGCTTCTGGTTAAAGGAGGAATCGACCTTTATGTGCTTCCACTACCAAGCTGTGGTGAGTAAGTCAATATATAGTGGGCAAAGTTCTAAAATGCCATTCAAACCTGCAGAAACACCCTGAAAGCCTGGAAAAGTAAGAAAATATGTTTGGCACAAAGTGTATTTGTCCCTGGAAGTTTTAGATACTAGTACTATTTGTTTT
>NC_092864.1:66744716-66786724 GCF_032062135.1 Pyxicephalus adspersus | reverse complement strand
GTATTATAATATCTTTGCCAACAATCTTTATTGCAAATATTTGATTTCTCTAAAGCCAAACTAGAATGAAATTTGAATAAGATCCAAAATGCTTGGTCATATTTTTTTTACAGTTATACTATTGTGTGATGACATATTATAAAGTGCTAACTATGTATGTATGTATGTATGTATGTATACAGCTTGATATCAATTAGTGCAACAAATGTTACAATAAATGAAGAAATTTTGTGAATGAGTATAATGATGTACCAAAAAACGTAGCACTTACCCAAAAAGAGATGAAGCATTAAAGATTCAAACTGACCTGTGACCTGTTGGCGTATTCTGGACCCCATTGCTCGCTTATCAAAGCCGAAATCCGGATGCCAAGTGAAGGCGAGTGTACTAGCACTCGACTCCGACCCCCGACTCGCGGAAATACACCTTGTATATCAGCGCGTATTAATGAGCGACGAGCTTACGCAAACTTGCTTGATAAATCAGGGTCATTGTTTTGACAAAAAGTGGATATCGCTCCTAATGGCTGCTGATTTGGGAGCATTTCTCAGTAATTTAAGTTACCCTTTTGGAGTGACAGGGTAGGGTTTGTGGCACTTTATCCAGCAGGTCAACGGGTGCATGATGGTTCTTTCAGGTAAAAGATTGACATCATGATATCAATTTTTTTCCTTTTCATGCACTCATCAACTGGTATAGGGTCACAAATATATCTAGTATATCAACATGGTCAAATTTGTAAACTCATTGAATCATTTAATAAAGGTGCCACATCCCAACTGATACAACAGCTGAAGACAAAGAAAACATAAGAGAATTTTCAGGCACTAATTCATAGACAAATATAACTTTTATTTCTTTCTTACATTAAAAGATGATATAAAGCAATTCATGTTTACATATAACAGTAATCGTTAAAAAAATGGTGTGAGGGGCAAAGAATATAAAAACATCACAATATTATGTACAAAGTCTCACATATACAGGATTTGGCGCATTTCGCAGATTATATGTCCGCTTTTTCAGGAATCAAACTTCAGGAATGAAATCCTAGGTCCTATATGTTTTCCTTGTCTCAGTTAGTATTTGGTCACCTTTAGATTTGGCACATTTATGTACATATTGGTGCTTGTGTAGTTCTTTGGAGTACCTGTTGCAGGTCCGGTGTTTTTCCATCATGGCTTACCTCAATGTTTTTCGCATGGCGACTTCATATCAGGAAGTTCACTGCAAACACTGGAGGAGTTATGTTAATTGACCTAAATAAGTCCAATTTGCAGCTAATTACTAAAGCTACAAGGCCAGGTCAGACAATAATATAAGCCAGGACCTTACCCCAGGACATACTTTGCAAAAAGTCCACCTTTTTCCTTAAAAGGGAAATGTATCTATGTTTGTAAACCAGGAAATTTCTTTTTGTAGTGGCTCACATCTTTAAGGTCCTCCACTGTGATAGAAGAAAGTCACTACTGTTGGGGAAAAATACTGGCTCGCTGACAGCGCAGGGTCACTGGTCTTAGGAGGACGCCAATAATTTTCCTCCTGTTTTCCTAAAGGGCAACCTGATCTAAATTCAATCTGACAACAAGGCAATGGCATATGTCAACCATCAGGGAGAAAACATAAGTGAATGAAAATGCTGGTTTCTGACAGCAGTATATATTCCAAGCAAGAACAATGGGAATACATCTGTCAAGCTTTCTGTTATTTGCCTTCAGAATGGCCACAATTGTTTATTGCATAGATGGCAAGGTGCTAGGTGCACATGATATCATGCAGATTTTTGCAGATTTCTCAGCTGCATATCCATGATGTAAATCTCCTGATGTACCTCATCAGAAAAAGAATAAAGTCACAAGACAGATCATGGGCAAAAGAGGTGGATAGCGAGGTACTAGTTTAGCAAATTAAAGCAAAGACAGAGTTTGTTATAGAAAATCATATTTGGCTACACAACAAATTTTTTTAGCAACAGGGAAGCTCTCTTTTGAATTGCAGTTCATTCATTCCCCAAGAGGCTAAAACTATTCCTCCAGCTGACTCTGATTTAAAGCCCCTCTGCTCCTTTAGATAAGAGTTAACATTCATTTGTTATTACATTTCCTTTGCTAACATCTGTGTCTGTTTATAACCATTATATCTAACTACTTGATTATCCTTTTTTTCAAATGCCTTTTTAAAGAAGCCGACTGCAAGGTCATGCAGTGTGTTGCTAGATTGACAGAAAAAAATTAACATGATAAATATGGACAGTTCATCATACTTACCCACAAGTGCTAAACAGCGAAAAAAAGTTTAGTCTTGATAAATGTAAATTGATGTATTTGATTGCTAAAATTATGCGTGCCACATACAATTTAATTAAAGAAATTTGAGTGAATCAATGGGCCTAATTGATTAAAGTTCTACAAGGCTGGAGAGGATACACTTTCATCAGTGAAGCTGGGTGATCCAGCAAACCTGGAATGAATCTGGTCCAGGATTGAAAACATTTGCTAACAAATAGCAAATGACTTTGTAGGTAATCTATTCCAGGTTTGCTGGATCAGCCAGCTTCACTGATGAAAGTGTATTCTCTCCAGCCCTGGAGAACCTAATTAAATCAGGCCCAGTTCATGAGTAGGATCTGGGGGTTCCAGTTGATCATAGGCAAAGCATATTTAAACCAAACCAAATAAATATAAAGGATCAAACTAATGAGGTCAAGCTGCAAATCCCACATGGAGGGTCTTCTACTGTCTGTTATCACCTATCCCCAAACACACATCCATCATTTCTTCCAGGTCAAGTTGTATCCTTATTTCAGGAAATATCTTTCTGTGGAAGTAAAGATCTTTCTAGGCAGCAATAAACCAATTTTTCAAGTGAAGAAGAAACCCTTTTTTAAGCTAAACCATATAAAATTATAACCATAGGTAAGGTAGCAGCTTTATGTCCTTTTCACTATAGCGTGTATAATGTCCAGTACTGCATGTATAGTGGAAAATAATTGTATAGAATGTACAGTTCTAAGGAATAAATTTCATATAGGGACTGGTCTGGTGGTCCTTATGCTCCCTGGTACCTTCTAAACACACATTCAGCAAATAAAATGCACAAACTGGTCAGAACAAAAGACAGAAAATGTAAAGGACTAAAGAAGGGCAAGCAGTGATGTGTTAGCTGGAAGGTCAGCTGTCAGCCTGGTGCCAGCCAGCTTGTTTTATGATCATCAATTGTCCCTCTAAGCAATTGATGTCTAAGTCTTTTTAGAACAGCCATTACAGACAACTCAAGGCTTCACGGCTGGTCTTGTATGTGTGCCTTGTTCCTACTTTATTGGGGTTGAATGGGGTGAAATAGGCAAGTCAGTGGCAGGATAAGGTCCCATAACACCCAAAAGAAGATAGATAGGGGTGAGGATATGCAAGAGGAAGTTTGCTGTTCTCAAATAGGAAGTAGTGTTGCCTAGTCTGTGGAATAGTATAAATATTGGAGAGAAAGCAAAGACAGGCTTTGATGGTGGGACGGCAGCAGCCAGCCTCCAGAGGTATCCCCAAAAGTATAACCCATTGTATCCTGACTCGTTAGGAAAACCTTTTATCTTCAGTATACCTAGGAACTTTACCTGAAGGCCAATTACAGCTCTCTCTCTCTTTCACCTTGAAAGAGGACCCATGGGAATCCTACTGGGATATTGACACAAATTCTTTATTACACCAGAAGGAATCCTCAAGCCAACCTCTAAGAACCTATCACCACCCAACATCCGAATACCCAACACACAACTTCAGTCTTCTCTTATGTTCTTTCTACTGGTGAACCACTGCTACCCTTCACTCAACTCTCTCTATAATCCCCTGAGGAAGCCTTTGGGCGAAACGTGTCGACTTGCCACAGGTTGGAAAACAATGTCAGTTCACAATGTTGGGATTTATAATGTGAATAAATATTAATGACAAAATTACTAGGAGTGGTAGGATTGTGTACATATCTGTGTAGGTACAGTATTCTGACACACATTGAATGCCAGTATGAAAAGTGGATGCGGTAAATGTAAAAGGGACAATTTAATCAGGCGGATAAGTACCGTATGTTTTATTGCAGAAGGGACATTCCCTGTCCCTCTTTGCAGTAAAGACCTATCTTATCGCATTTTTTTTTTTTTTAAACCGGATTTTTATTAAGAAATTAATTTATTTATTTTCATAAAAATAACAGAAAAAAACAGAGAAGATATAAACATAAACATAGTGTACAGTATACCAGATAATTAACAGTACATCAAAAAGCTATTTGTATATTTTGTATTTCAATATTTTTATTAAAATTTTTGTTTTACAAAAACAACAATATAACCAAGACAGTACAAATGATAAACAAAAGACACATAGCATATGCATGTAAAAAACAAAGAACAAAGTCAACCTATAATTTAAAGTATGTGAACAAGAACCTTTATGATGATCACCTGGTATTATTTTATTGGTAGCTGCAGATTAAATGTAGTAAAAACTACATTTCAAATGACATTGACATCTTTATGCTTACATAAGATTTTAGTAACTTGGTTGATGTTTGCCAACTAGAGTCCCTGACCTTTTGTTATAAACCTTGCACCATTTATTTATAGTGTTTACAGTAATTTCAGCCTATTGTACATGCTGGAATGCCAATCTAGTTAAACTCGGAAAATATAAAGTAAGAAGCATTTTCCAATAAAAGTTCTTATCAGCAAAGCTAAACACTTTATCTTTCATGGACAAATGTTCAAAATCTAGACTAGCAGCTGATTTGAGATGTCATGTGAAGCAGGAAAGCAGTGTACCTTATGTGAATAGCAGACCAAAGAGAGTTCTCCCTTATATGTCAGCTCCTAATTGCCTTCCCAACTGCTAGCCAGAAGGGGAGGATTCATATGAGGACAAAGAACCATTGGTGTCTGCTGCACAGAAAAGGGATAAGGGGCTGGCTGCAATTTGACGTGGCATGAAAAGTCTTCACTAAACTCTTTTCAGTGTCTGTCTTGCTGAATCTAAGAGCTCTACTGCACAGTCTGCATGGGAAGCAGGACAAGCCCATATCTCCAAATATGAACAGAAGTTATTCCCACAATCTAGCGCTTTCCAATATGGAAGATGAGTAATGAGACATTGGAGAGGTCTGATTCAGGGTGGTCAGCTAAATCTTCTTTTGTAAAAGTTTATTGAATGCAAACTTTACCATGGGGTGTGGACTAAGGAAACTTGAAGATTCTGATGACAACAGCCCTGGAAAAATTTTCTCAACATTAAAAAGGCCACAAGTGGAGACAAAAAGCAACCTGGCCTATGAATATGTGTTACTGGATTTTTCTTTAGAAGGTATGTACAATTTAAATGCAATCATAATGTGAATGCTGCAATTCCTTAATGCTGAGATGTTCACTGAATATAAATATATATATATATATATCCCACAAAAGAGAAAACCAAACATGGGTTTGGAATTTCCCATCAATAAATGTAAATATATATATTTATATTTATACATATATATTGATATGTATATATATATATATATATATATATATACACACACACAGACACACATACACACTTTGTAAAACAACACATACATTTATAGTTCAGAAATTGCAATCCTGTTTGTTTTTTTTTCTTTTGTATACACAAATTTCTACTGTTGTACAATGGTATGACTAATATGAAATCCTATATTAAATCCTACAATCATACATGTCATACAATTGTATGACTAATATGATATCCTATATTATCTTCCACAATATGAAATGTGAATGTATTTAAAACTTTTTGAATAATGAACAGTTAGGCGTATTTGTGACACTAAACATAATACTGGGTATTCCATAAGTAAAACATAAAACATCCAGAGACAATTCTTTGCTTCTTTTGCTACATAGATTTTTTTTCAATCATGAAAAACAAAGTTTCTGTAAAGTAATTATTTGCAGTTTAAATGAACAGTTTAGGAATACATTGTGAAATGTTTAGCAGAGCTTGGGAACTGAGGTGACAGTGAATAACATGCTCTCTTCCCTCGCTTTTCACTTCTTTTCTATGCAGAGCATGCTTTGCGGAGGCCTCCCGTCTCCAGGATGCCAAGCAGCATAGTGAAATACCAGATCACAAAGTTGAAAACACAAATAAACAAGGCCAGATGGCTGCCCTCTGGGAACATAGGCCTCTCTGTTCTGTAAAAATTCTCAGGCCTTTTATCCTGCCTTAACTTAAAATTGAATCTTTGTAGACTTTTTTTTCCAGTACCAACTAAATTGTAATCTGTTTAGCATCTGATGATGATAAATGTATGTTTAAACAAAATTATAGTACACATGTTGAACATTCTCCTATATAATATACAGCATACCAGCAATTTAGGTCATTTTATTTTTTAAGTAATGTGAGTACATTCTTTGGCCAAGTGAATTTTAGTTAATTTACACTCCCCGTGCTTTCCTGAAGCGGATGCTAAGCTTTTTGTCAAGCTTACTGTCAGCAGCCCTAGATTTCCTGTGACTACTGGCACTCACACATGTCCAGGGTGTTGTCAACAAGTGATGTTCAGGAAGTTAGTCAGTGATTGTCCTTGTCTAAACAAAGAACCTTCCCTTTGATGGTGTACTCTAGATAAGATTTCAGACTTGCTAATTATCAGTGATAGGAAATTGCTCTTGAAATGCCTTTGATTCATACAATATTATTAAAAACAAAATTATAGCAGTTAAATGGTTCAAATTCATTCTTAAACCAAGCAAACTGATCCAATTTCACTCGTGTAATTCTAATATCATTTAATGCAGATTTACTCACTGCAGATGTGTTGCCAACATTTGTTGATTGGACCCAAAAACTTTCCACTTTTTCTGTCAAACATCTATCTTTATAAATTAACATTTTCCCCCACCTTTTTGCCCTTTTCTTACAGCGGTTGTGTTATTAAAGCCAACACGAAGGCATAAAAGTCTAGAAAAGTTAATTATTTTTTCATTTTTTTACTCTTGATTTACTCCTTCGGGCAACTGGGAGAGCATATACTGAGGGTTAAATGAAGACTAAAGCTACGTACACACGTCCAACGGTTCTCACCCGATAATCGGCTCAGGGCCGATATTGGGTGAGAATCTGGCATGTGTACAGCACCCATTGTCCATCGTCCAAACGACCATCCTGGCGGATCTACGGATGATGGACGACGAAAGATCTTAATGCTAATGATCGTGAAGGATCCTTTCCAACGACTATTATTGCACGTGTGCATGCAGCTTAAGGGCCTGAATTATTAAAGCTCTCCAAGGTTGGAGAGGATATACTTTCTTCAGTGAAGTTGGGTGATCCAGCAAACCTGGAATGGATTTCTTAAAGCGCCATTTGCTATTTGTTAGCAAATGTTTTCAATCTTGGACCAGATACATTCCAGATTTGCTGGATCACCCAGCTTTACTGTTGAAAGTATATCCCCTCCAGCCTTGAAGAGCCTTAAAAAATCAGGCCCTAAGCCACAACTTTGAATTTACATATGGCTGAGGGGTTTGGAAAATCACAAAGCATCAGAGCTGTCACATGGAAGGCAGAAAAGTGAATCATATGCTCCCCCATATTTAAAAGTACTGTTTTTTTATTCTTTCCCATTAAGCTAATAAAGGAGTGGAGAAAAGAAGTATATGGCCCCAATAAAGCAGAGCTGTTACTTTACCTAGCCAAAGGAGAGGTCTACTTTAAGCATTATATCTACATATCTCTCCTCCTATTGTGTGATACTTCTACCACTCTCTAGATTGTAAGCTCTTCGGGGCAGGGTCCTCGCCACCTTCTGTGTCACTGTCTGTACCTGTCTGTCATTCGCAACCCCTGTTTAATTTACAGCGCTGCATATTATGTTGGCACCATATAAATCCTGTTTATTAATAATAATCATTATAAAAGGATTTCAAGATCACATCAGCTGTAATTTTCTGATCACAAGAGCTGCAATCCAGTCAGTAGTGCTTGCCCTTTCTCATTCAGAATCACAACACATTTGCGTATTCACTTCTTGCATTCATAACTCTATTAAGAATCTATAATTTGAAAGTTGTGATAGAGAGGTATTATCCAACAGATCCAAAACAAACAAGACCTGCCTGAATAAACTGGCCAGAGTTATTCCTGAATAACAACACTGATACTGCTATATAAAAAAATCTGTTTGTAAAACTGCTGTACTAGACACTACATTTCTAGGAAGTCAGTCATTTGCATACTTTTGCTAACAGCAGGAATAGTTCATATGTTTGTAGTCTTTTCCATGATCCTGGCCAAGGATCCTACTAAGGAGAAAGTTGAGCGTTAAATGAATTTTCACGCCGAATGTTGTTGTTTCCTCCTCAAGACAACTGGCGCCCTCAGCACTCCCCCGTTATAGACAGAGTTCCCTATGCGGACCTAAATGTTAAAAACCAATCTTTCATTAGATAGTATGTTCTGCCTAAACTCTGTAGATAGATTGTCTCTAGGGAAGAGTTTTGTTGTTGGAAAAGAATTAGTCTTTCTTTTCTTGTTTATTTACTTGCATGTGTTCTCCTGAGTGTGCAGATACCCAAGGAACCTACTTACCTAAATACTATATATATATATATATATATATATATATATATTATTGGTTTGCCTTATTTGTCCAGCAGCTAATGATTTTTTGAAAATTCTCTTTCCTTTGCTAAACCCAAGAAAAATCTCCTTACATGACCATTGTCAACATTCTTACTATATTCCCTTCTGGCCACCTTTCTAGATGTTTTTTTTTTAAGTTAAAGCATTATTGCAGGGATTAATCATTAAATATGATTCAGTTATATGCAAGCCAACACTGGAAAATTGTATGTATTGTGAATGTGTAAGAAATCGCTTTCCCATAAACCTGATAATTAGGGATGACCAACAAAGTTAGGAATGTAAGCAGAACCCAGTCTCAGCAAAATATTTGCTTTGTACTTATTTCCCATATCTTTAAAGGGGAAAGGCTAGCAAAATTAAAAAACAAGGCTGGTATTATACCGAAAGGGAAACCCCAAGTATAAAACTTCTTCAGTATTGACTGTATTTCATAACTGGTATAGAGACTGCAAAACTTGTTTGAGTCTTAGAATGCCACAACTTTCTTAACATTGTGTGAATCTCCTTGTCATTACTACTCAGTTAGGTTAAGTCATCTTTAGTGATTTGATAATCATACAGATAAAAATGCTTAATAAAATATTGAACATGATAAATTCTTTCATGTAAAAATTGCCTACTACTAGATTTGCACTGAACTTTAATTATTGAACCAGAGGCAGACAATTTACTAAACAAGTCAAGCTCCTTGATAGGAAACGGTAGCTTCCTACAGCTCAGACAATACTACACATCCGTCCTGTGCTATTCCTTCCTGTAAATTTAAAGAATGACATGCAAAGATACTATGTTGTTGTGATAACTATTACCCTTTATTCTTAACAGACTAATAAATCACTGAAAAGCTAGTATATTTTAAGTGACCACACAGTTTAAATTGTATGTTCACTAAAACAATGAACTTCTCTATTTGCTTCCTTTTGCTCTGTTCCTGCCAGAAATCCTATTATCCTAGTTACATCATATTTACCTCTCTTTGTGGGCTACAAAATACCTCCACCCATGTTAAAGAGAAAAATAAAGGGGTATGCATTTTGTAGCCCTGTCCTAGGGTGATAAAGCTAATTCTCTATAGCTATAGTATAATGATCTGGCAAACTGCAATATATAAATATTTGTTTTTAGAGTTAGATATAATTTATGCTATTGTAATGTCTAATTGAAAAGTAAATTGTTGTGACTTTAAAACAGCACAAAAGCACATGAGGACAGGTTCATACCTTCAGGGGTGATTAAGTGATCCAGCATGTTGCTCCGTCACTAACACTCACATTCACACACTTGATCCCTAAAGACCCAATATTACCTTTGACAGCCAGTGGCTACTAGTATTAGTACTAGTACCGCACACTGCAGCCCCCATTTATTCTCTATGGGCTCCCGCTGGGAGAAGCTACAGAGTCAGCGGTCCCCTGGCATGAGGAAGCGCTAACCGCACCACAACCTCATGGCCATGACAAAGCGCTAACCGCACCACAACCTCATGGCCATGACAAAGCGCTAACCAAACCACAACCTCATGGCCATGAGAAAGCGGTAACTGCACGAAAACCTTATGGCCAGTGTGAGCATAGCCTAAATGTCCTGATGTAGCATCTCGTAATGTACATATTTTTTTATATATAGTAAACTTCACCATGCAACTTTTAAAGGAGAGCTGACAGAGTAGATTATAAAAGTTTCAATGGCAAAAAACAGATACATTATTAACACTACTGAGTATAGACCTAAATATATGTCAGATCTGATGCAGGATTCCCACCTGTCCTCTCTAATATGTTGCATTAACACAAGCACTGTATTTTGCATGTTACCATGTTTTGCATTTCGACAGGCCATTTTCATTTATGGACATGCACAACACAGTGGACAGTAATGTGTTACTGTGTATAGTGCATAGCAACTAATGTGCATTGGTAAGATATGTTAGGGTGATACTGAAAAGGAAAGCCACTGCAGAGCGTCAATGGACATAATGTTCTTAAGTGCAAACATAGGCTTGAATCCAACCCGAAAGTTCGATTTTTCAAAACACGATCAATTTCCAATCCAAAACGTGATAATAGGATTAGGTTAGCCCTGGAAAGCAGTTCAGAGCATCAACACACATATTGCGTGTAACCGCAGTCATATGTGTGAATCCAGCCTGAAAGTTTGATGCTTGATTTTCCAAAGAGATGATGGCAGTGATTTGGTAAGTTTGAAGACAAGTGATTGCATAGTACTTGGGTCAATATGGTGAAGTTTACTTTATATATAAAAATGGACTTTTCTTGATGCTAAATTTTAAAATGTATGTGCTATAACACATGGAATCTAATTTGCAATTTTGCTTAGCAATTGCAAAACTGTAATATAGTAGTAAGGGGACCTGGGTTTTAGTTACCCTCAGTTTTTAAAATGTATGGGGTACCTGCTTCTCTTTATGGGTTGGGTGACTCAAAGATTTTGGGTAGAGTAGGTAAAGAAAAACAGAATAGCATAAATCTACACAAATTAATGATTTTTTAATTGCAAGTTTATTCTCTTCTGTTTTGGCAATACAAATAAAGATCTAGTTGGTTATGCATCCAGGATTACTAGAAAAAGAGCGGTATATGTTAAAAAAAGTCCAACTGTACATCATTGTTAATTATTTTGACCAGTACATCAGTGCCAGTACCCAAAATAATGAAAAAAGAGTATTCCAGCATTGTTTTTTCTTATTGTTTTGTTATACTCTTTTCAATTGAAGTTTTAGGGTGCTTTCCTGTCTTTTCCTGTAAACTACAGTTAAGGTATTTCCCCAATCAGTGCAGTGGTAGTTTATACTAAAACAATAATCAGAACAACAATTTAAAAATTTACAAAAGACATTGTTACTAAAGTATTATTAGATACTTTTGCTGAATCTTGAATGTTTAAAGACATAAGTTAATAAGTTATATTTTGAATATTAAAACTATAACAACATCCATGCATGACGCTCAATTGAGGGACCAGTTGGGAAAGTCAGCACACATACATGAGTATTTATTTGTTATATATTACCAATTGTTTTAGATGCTTCTGCCATTGATGCTCTTAATGAGCCTATCACGTCCGAGGAAGTGGCAGCTACTATAAAAGTCTTACCCTATTTGGGGAAGCTCCAGGCCTAGATGGTCTATCATACAACTATTATAAAACAAGTTGCCCCCATCGTTTCCTCACCTAACCACATTATTGAATAGTTTCCTGAAAGGGAAAGCAATCCCTCAATCCATGTTACATTCATATATAACTGTATTCCTGAAACCAGAAAAGGATCCACACAATCCCTCTAGCTATAGACCCATTATCCTTCTCAATTCAGATATAAAAATATTTACCAGGATTCTGCAGGGTAATTGCTAGGGATCCGATTGAATTTATAATGTTGTTGGATTTATAACATTATGGATCGTTGGATATATAACATTGTGGATCGTTGGATTTATAACATCGACAATTAGGGGACAACACTAGGCGCACAATAGACATTGTTGGACTGAACAAACTTCAGAAGGGAGCACTGCTACTAAGCCTAAAAGCTGAGAAAGCTTTTGACCACCTCAGCTGGCCCTTCTTAATGCAAATGATAAAATGGATAGGAATTCAGGGTCCCTTTCTTGAAGCAGTCATGGCCCTTTACTCTAAACCAATGGCCGAGGTTAGACTTGCACATGCAAACTCCCCTACTATTCATATATGGAATGATACTGGACAGGGGTGTCCTTTGTGGCCCTTCCAGTTCACTCTATGTTTAAAGCCACTAACTATGGTTATTGGCAGGAACCCAGATATTTTGAGGGTACCTATCCATACTAATACTTAATAATAGCACTGTATGCGGACAATGTGTTATTAACACTCACAAATCTCCAAATTACTCTTCCCAACCTTCATAGAGCATCAAAAACATAAGCTCCCCCAATAACCTACCTCTTCCCCTGTTAGATCAGCTTCAATCCCGATACCCATATCAGTGGTTAACACTCTGTATGAAAAACCAGGGAGTGCACGCCACTTTTCCTGTCCCTGTCCCACGTCTGGTACTTGGAAAACTGCAGGCTGCAACAATATGTTTCATTTGGGGACACAAACATCACTTCCTCCCCAGGCTTTTCTTCGAGAAAGAGGTGATCTGGGGGTCCCAGACTTCTTCAAGTATTATTATGTAAAGCATTTACACCCCTTTCCATCCTGGTCCACCCTGCAGTCATTCAACTGCTGGAGAAACTATGGAAGTATGTATTTCCCTGCTGTCAGTAACATCTGTTGGAGATGCCCATCAGAAGTCAGTACCCTTTACCATATATTCTGGACATGCCCACTTATAGTACCCTACTGGAGGATGGTAAATGCTCTCATCAATGATTTACTGGAAACTTCCTTCTCCTTAGATGGTATGACTCACCTGCTGGGGCTCCCTTTAATTACACAATCTGAATTTAATAAAAATTGGTATCCCATATTTAACAGCAGCTGAATGCTTTATTACCCGCCACTGAAAGTCCACCTCCTCCGGGGCTCTTGGAATTGAACTTTAGAATTAAAGACGCTCAATTTTTGTGGAACATCAGCTAGGCTCTATGATAGAGTGCAATGATAAAGTACAATGTGGGACTCATATTTATTGCTCCCTGATAATATGTTTCATTACTTTAGTAACAACCTTTGTCAGGGGGCTTGGGCTACCTGAAGTTAGCCACAGTATTGGCTTGTGGCACAGTGCACATGTACTGGCAGAACACACTTTCTGGAGAAGAGAAAGCAATAAGTAAGCCTAATTGTTTTCCTGCTTCTTATTTAGACTCTATTAGACTTTTTTTTAAAGTTCCCCGAACCTGGAGAAGATAGACAATCATAAGAGAACCTGGGTGATCCAGCAAATTTGGAATGGATTTCTAAAAAATCATATTCCTATTAATTGGCAAAAGTTTTCAATCCTGGACCAGATCCATTTCAGGTTTGATGGATCATCCAGGTTCTCCCATGATTGTCTATCTTCTCCAGTCTCGGGGAGCTTTAAAAATCAAATCCTCATTGTCCAGTTAGCAAGCTAGGGGTGTTTAGGTGAAAAGAGAGGCTAGTATGGCAGGCACTCCAAGCATAGACAATAAAAAGAAGGAACCAAAAGCTAGGGGTGTTTACCTGCTTATGTAGATATGAAGTTGCAATGGAAGAGCTAGATCTGCCTATTCTGTTGGGCAAAAGTCTGTAAAACATAAGACTGGATGAGGAGGAATCCTTGGGCAGGTCAAACAGTACCCATAAATGTATTTCTTGAATGTATTTAGGTATCTTTCTGCAGTCCAGGAAAAATAATAATAGATTTCCTGAACAGCCTACAATCAGAACGTACGTGCGCTGTGTAACAATATGGTAACACAATGAAACAGATGTTCATTCATTACTAAAAAAGAAATATGGGCACATTTACTTAGCAAAGCTAATGTTTCCTAAAAAAGCACAATTTGTTATAAATGGCAAAGGCACAGCTAAAACATGTTGGCTCATACCCACCTGCACTGTTGGCTGAATTTATACAGGAAGTTACTATTATAAAACAAAAAAACACAATTTAAGTACAGTTAGGCTCTAGAAGGCATGGGACTTTTACAAAGCTGCAAATTTGTGTACCAATAACACCCCAAGCACTTTCTTTGGTGGTGGCTACTAAAAGTATATATTAGCTAGTAGAATGCACAGACATGCACATATACACATATATGTGACTGTAAAACAACAGAATGTCAGCAGAACACTGTTATATTTCTTACAGCTGACTTTTGTCATTTCTCGGCCCTGTATTCATGTATCTCAAGTATACCTCTTCCCTTGATCAACAATTAATGTATGGTGAATCATGCCTTGTTGATTAAATTATTTTGGCAATGTGGAGGTGCAGATAACGCTAGCAATAGGCACCCATACAGATACTAATTCTACTCATTTTTAATTGGGGAATTGAAGCTAATTATTGGCAGAGATTTGATGCTGTCTTCCTCTGCTTGAAGAGCCTAACCCCACCCTACAGTCTGCTGTGTGGTTTTTGGTCCCTCCAAATTACCATTCTGTGAAGGAACCACCCAATTCTATTTAGGCGTGCCTACTACATATAACCATAGATGTCTCCTTGTCCCTAATGAAGACGATCTTGTTATGCGAAACGCGTAGAACACATATCTGAGACTACACATCACATGGCTTTGTAATACGATTGCATATTTGTTTTATTTTGATTTCAATTGACACATGTAAAACGTTTTCCATGTTTTTATTAACAACATAATAAATAAGTTCTGCGTGATTGGTAATACTTCTAAAGTCCCAATGTCTAGTTTTTCTTTTTTGGATTTTCATGTATTCATGTAACCAGAGAGCTACACTGTATGGAGTCATACTAGCAGACCAGCAACAAAAGGAATAGAAGTATGATGGCTAAATATATACACAATAAACTATTGACTGAAAATAAACTAAGTGACTGAATGACAGATGGGAGCAATGAAAGAAGCACATGCCCTAACAGGATTTTAAAGCTAAATTTATAATCCTAAAATAAAATGCTCTTCTAGGATTTCTCCTATACGCCTACACACAGCACTGTTTTCTCAACCAAGGTTCCTCCAAATTGCTCGGGGTTCCTTGAGCAATGAGCTATCCAATAATAAAATAAAAATAAAATAAAATAAGCCAATATTCTTTTTGGCTATCTGTAAGGGTGACATTTTTCCCACTGGCCAGGAAACTAAGAGGCATTCTTCCAACTCACCACCACATTATTGTACTGTGAGCTGTGGATAAATTAAATATAATAGGGGTTCCCGGAAGGAACTGCAAGTACCTTTCAAGGGTTCGATCCTGGCCCCCAACGTCCTTTTTTTTGGCCCCCAAAGGAATCCAAATGAATATGAACTGCAGCTGGCCCGCAGCTGCATTTAAAAAGCGCCGCTACTACAATTCCTGGCACCACTCGTGTCTATTGACCAGCGGGCTTTCTGCCTATGTGTGGCCCCCCATTTTTTAGACGCAAATAATGCCTTTCAATGAAGAGGAAGTTTCAGCGGCGGGCCACTCATGAGATTTAGCTCTGTATTGGCCACGTCTGGCATTTCCAGCACTCCCCCTCAGCTGTACTTTTCCTTGCTACTCCAAGGCATGGACTTGAATATTGTTATTATTATTGTTAGCCTGATCAAAAAGGTTACCATTGAAATTTAACTCAGAAGGCTACAAATAGAGAAAGAGGCATAAGATTTTTTCTTAATTAAAAACATTTTTATGCTTCTTGTTCTATTATAAGCTTGTTCCAGCTTGTTATAAGCTTGTTCCAGATTGAATGTGAAGCAAAACCTCTTTGTTTCTATATGAAAAGGGTTTATATCTAATGAGAGAGAAAAATTTCCTTTGTTGAAGTTTTAAATTTTGGCCCTTTGTGTATTTGAGTTTAACACCCCTGAAATAGATGATATCCAGTTCCTTTGTTTCCTAATCCACTGGTGTTCTTTACATGGTATGGTCAATAAGCATCTTTAAGGTGTCATATGCTTGTCATTTATCCCCTGAAGAAGCGGGTACACCTGCACAACGCGTTGGATAATTGTGTTAGACAAGCTTTGTTTGGATGACCTATTCTGTTCAAGCTTCCATGTATACAATTTATTGTATGTGATTTATGTTTGAATTGCAAAATGTGCACGTTTTCAACTATTTGTAAAAAAAATTTTGAAACAGTTTAACAGTTTATGAGGTAGACAAAAAAACTCTCTACTTTTGGACCCTCTTTGCTTCTTTGCCAAGCATAATAGCCAGGTAGCAATCTCATACTGACTGGCAGGAAGTCTCCTATTGATTGCTCATGTGACGTGGTCCTATCACCCATTGTCATATATGGGACCTGATTTTTTAAAGTTCTCCCAGACTAGAGAAGAAAGACTTTTATGGGAGCACCGGGTAATCCAGCAAACCTGAAATCGGGTCAAGGATTAAAAACATTTGCCACTTAATAGAATTTTTTTTTTTAGAAATCCATTCCAGGTTTGTTGGTTCTCTTATGAAAGTCTATCTTATCTGGTCTTGGAGAGCTTTAACAAATCAGTCCTATGGTCTATGATAACTTTAAGATTGCTGCAACGCACATGCCAGTTTGACAAAGTGATACGACTCCATATGACAACTTTTTTTTTTTTATAGTATTCTTATTTTATCCTTACATAAAATTAATCTTTTTTTTTTTATTATTTCTCTAGCTTCCTCGAATCTCAATGTAATTAGGATAAAATCCTTACTTGAAATTCCAAGTAAAGTGGAAGAATACTATCATAATAGCCAGGTAGCAATCTCATACTGACTGGCAGGAAGTCTCCTATTGATTGCTCATGTGACGTGGTCCTATCACCCATTGTCATATATGGGGCCCGATTTTTTAAAGTTCTCCCAGACTGGAGAGGAAAGACTTTTATGGCAGCACCTGGGTAATCCAGCAAACCTGAAATGGATCGGGTCCAGGATTAAAAACATTTGCCACTTGAAGAATATGTAAGGAACAGGCCGGTCAGGCACTCCCTTGCACATAACCCCACACCTACACCTACCCCAATACTTCCCCATGTGTCCCCAATCGAGGGCCTTAGAGGTATACCAAGGGCCACCTTGGATGATTATAGAGAGTAATAATGGGGCTTTAAAGGTTTTTAACCCCCCGTAGTTGTGTGCAAATCGCACACAGGCATGGTTCCTTGGATCTCCGTTTTTCACTATATTTCATTATATTTTATTATTTAGTTTGTAAGTTTGGTTCTGCATCATATGTTTTTCCCTACGCCTCCTTGTACCCCCCCCCTTGATTTTCCCTATAGCTGTCCCTAACATATATTAACATTGGTTTGTATCTGAAAAGTGACTTATGTTGTATGTTATACTCTTGTATACGAGGGCCCCTGTTGCCCCCTGTTTATTTTTGTTTGGGTCCCTTTTCATGTGTTATTATATTGTTGAAATTCAATAAAAATGATTGAAACAAAAAAAAACATTTGCCACTTAATAGAAATTTTTTTTTTTAGAAATCCATTCAGGGTTTGTTGGTTCTCTTATGAAAGTCTATCTTATCTGGTCTTGGAGAGCTTTAACAAATCAGTCCCATGGTCTATGATAACTTTAAGATTGCTGCAACGCACATGCCAGTTTGACAAAATGATACGACTCCATATGACAACTTTTTTTTTTTATAGTATTCTTATTTTATCCTTACATAAAATTAATCTTTTTTTTTTTTATTATTTCTCTAGCTTCCTCGAATCTCAATGTAATTAGGATAAAATCCTTACTTGAAATTCCAAGTAAAGTGGAAGAATACTATTTTTTTTTTTTATTATTTCTCTAGCTTCCTCGAATCTCAATGTAATTAGGATAAAATCCTTACTTGAAATTCCAAGTAAAGTGGAAGAATACTATTTAAGAGGCTATACCGTTGGTGCAGTCCATCCAGTTATTGTGTCTAGTGGCCGTAGAAGACACTTACCTATTAGTTACTTGTATCGAGTAGTACTATATCGACTTAAATTAAGGTAAGTAACCTTTTCACCATCCATCAGGTTATAACGTTTACTTGTGTGTAGGGTATTTCTGTGGGTAACAAGTATTAAAAGCTGTGTAATCATTAATACACACATTACAATAAAACCCTAGGTACCAGCATGTAAATTACAATTTAAATTTCACTAATCGCTGATCCAGAAGCTGTCATTCCTACTCTAGAAGCTGTTATTTTCTAGTCATTGATTTGGAAGAATGCCATTAGAGAGATGGAGTAAAATCAGATATCTTGATATGCATAGTTTGTTGAGGCCAGTACCAAAGTCATTGGATTAGCATGACAGCTGGACAGATTAGTAGTTCTACAAGGCAGGTCAGCAATTACAATAAGCTAATATTTGTTTTTAAAGGATCAGTCCATCAAAGTTCCATTTCTATTATACTAACCCACAAAACCTACATGTTAGTGTGCATTGATGACTATGGCACATTGATGATATATATGAATATTTTAATTCTTCTTTGTGAATTATGCATAAAACACATACAGCATCACAACGTGATGACATATTTAGGTGGTTACATAGTAGCATAAACACAAATAAAATATAACAACAATCATTATATCTTAATTATTATTATTTTCAACAACACAAAACTTTATTACAGGATACAGCAGAACATTAGAGATGTGGTCAATTTATTTATTTATATCACTTAGGTTGGGAACACACGTGCAATAATTGTCAGATGAAAGGATATTTTAAGATCCTTTCCAACGACAAATGACTGCATGATACATGAACGAGCTCTGTACATACATCACCATTCTGTTCTATGGAGAGGGGAGGGGGAGACCGACAGAGCAGCACCCCGCTGTGCTCTCTCCCCTTCACTTTCATTACGATCGTTCCTCGTCCATTGTCTGTGGATCCGCCAGGACGGTTTCCCGGACGAGGAGGGCTGTACACACACCAGATTCTTGTCCGATATCAGCCCTGAGGAGATTATCAGTCGAGAATCATCTGACGTGTGTACGTAGCCTTAGTCATGATGCTGTTTATAAAACAATTACACAGATTGGGCTCTAGAGTTCAGTTGCAAAACACACGAGAATCATCTGACGTGTGTACGTAGCCTTAGTCATGATGCTGTTTATAAAACAATTACACAGATTGGGCTCTAGAGTTCAGTTGCAAAACACACATTTTATAATTATGTTCTAAAGAAATACATAGAGGCCTATGCATAAAAAAGTGATTCTAACATCCTCTGGTGGGGATTCAATTACTTCCATTGAAACACATGGACCTGGAAGAATCTACACCAAGGAATGTTTAAGTGAATCGCAGATTCACTGCTTTATATATAGAGCCCGTAGTGTTTGCATTCTGGAACAGTTGGATAATAAATTTTTTTTAGATACAGTTACATAGATACAAAATGTGTTTTTTGTAATAGAATATTTGCCTACATTGCATAGGGAAGCACATCCCTGAATCTAAAATAAGCATTGTAATACCAACCTAAAAATTCTATTAGCCGATTTATAAGGGAGGAAGAAAGGAACCAAATAAAGTAAAATATAGGCGGAATAAATATCAGCCCTACCAAATCCATTCCAGGTTTTCTGGATCACCCAGCTTCACTGATGAAAGTGTATCCTTTCCAGCCTTGGAGAGCTTTAATAAATCAGGCCCAATTAATGAGTAGGATCTGGGGGTTCTGATTGATCATAGGCAAATTGTATTTAAACCAAATCAAATAAATATAAATAATTATATTTCTGCTAATCATTAGCATTTGCATTATTTTGCTGTTTATTCTTCTTTATTTTAACCTGGTAAACCAGCAAATAGCATGCATGTCTTTGTCACTTTATCTATGTGGGGAGCCAGGCCCATTGCATCCACATAGTTTTAGTAGTACTTGGATAAAACTTTTTAGGGAAACATCACAGTAGGATTTATATTTTTGTAATTTGTATGTATGTAATAAGTAATGTCAAATCTTAAAATGTTTCAAACCAAAAATTGTTTGCTCTTTGAACATATTCTGTTATTTTCAATATTCAAAGCACAAGTGACTTAAAATCAGATTTCAATTATTAAAGCAAGGATTTCATTTTATTTTTTAGCTCTTTATGTTCTTTTGTTGTGTTGTTGTTTGTAGCTGCAATTTCATACTTTTATTATCAACCACACATTTTGTATTATAGGTCAATGAAGCATCCAGGAAAGGAATGCGGTTCATTGGATTCCTAACAAAGCACTTTCATCAGACCACAAATACTTTGGCAGATGTAAAAAGCTCAGAGCAGAACAGAAATGGCACTGATGATGCTTTTAAAAATCGGAAAGAAGGAACTCTAAGTGGCCAATCCTCTGAAAGTGGAATAGATGAAGATATCCATCCGGGGAGTGAACACTTCCAAGACTCTGTATTTTATGAAGAGGGCAGTTTGCATAAATCAAGAAAATGTCAAGGTAATAGCTACCTTTGTAGCATCCAGAACAAACTGAGAATGCAACTTGCCCTGGCTATTAAATGCAAAGTATATTGGTGCTAATTCAAATGTTTTAAAAATATGTCAGGATCCACATCCTGATTAGTTGGATTTAATGGGAAGGAAAACTGATGCATGATGGAATTTTTTAAATGGGTCAGCTATAAATGTGTACAGTGTTATTATTATAGCAGAGATGAGCATTTTTTATTTGGAATTTATGAGCCTGGATTTTTTTTTTATCTTGTTTTTTTTATAAAAATTGAATTTTTTGGCAAAAGAAAATTATATTTATTATTATTATTTTTTTCAATTCCGTAAACTACAGGGTATATGGAGCCAAGGGTCACTATTTGTATGCTTGCATTGACACCTTGGAAAACTCTGTTGGATTAATAAAACAGGGGCAGCAGGCAATGGCCAATCCCTGGAGGCATTAGGGTTGCAGAACAAAAAAAATACTTATTACTCTTAACAATCACCTGATTACCCCTAAATACAATGAACTATAGTTATTTGGGCTATCTTCAATGTGTTAATAAATAGGCATTTTTAGAAATCATTCAACAAATATGATTCCTTGCTATTTCTGCAAAATCCAGTACACATTAAATAATTACTGGTATACTTTACACATAATGGCTCTGATTTATTAAAGCTCTCCAAGGCCTGGAGAGAATATACTTTCTTCTGTGAAGATGGGTGATCCAGAAAACATGGAATGGATTTCTTTTTAAAATAATTTGCTATTTGCTAGCAAATGTTTTGAATCCTGCACCAGATCCTTTCCAGGTTTGCTGGATCACCCAGCTTCACTGATCAAAGTGTATTCTCTCCAACCTTGGAGAGCTTTATTAAATCAGGGCCAATAAGTCTACAGAATAGAATTACAAAATGGTCTGATGTGTTGTAAACAGGTCTGGATTCACAGTAAGTTGTTGCCTACCAAAGTCAATGTGTTTTTTCTTGGTCACAGAGCTAGCATAGATGAAAGAATTGGCCATGGTATTAATGAGGGATGGGAAAAAGTGAATTAAGAAGCTCTGCCTGGATATTTTTTTTTTTTTGTTCCCATTTCATTTATAGTTACCAGAAAAGAAATGAGATATCATTTCTGTTGACTAAAAGGCACTACTTGTCTTCAGCAGTAAAGAAACCCTATGAAAGGCGCTAATAATACTTAAAATATTTTCTCTAGGTGGATAGGTGAACCATTTGCACTGGCTTATATTTTATAGTAATGAAAGTTCTATCTGCCTAGTAATAATTAAAGCCCCATACAGATGTCTGATGCATGTCAGATAATTTTTGCTGGAAACAATCTTTCATGATCATTTTCAGTGACAGATGAATGAGTGAGCACTGTACACACTGTGATCTCCTCCATAGAAGTTACCAGTGGTCATTCCTGATCAGTCTTTCATCAATCTTTTATGATGAACAACTTTGAGGGACCACTGTATATGTGTCAGTTTTTTGCCCAAGATGAGCATTCATATTTTGTTAGCAAATCACTATCAAAAAGTACATAGAAACCCAGATAAATGTACTATAATTTCTCAAAGAACTTCAATAAACACTATTTGCATTCAAACTAACTACACAACATGACCCCAATACCATTTAATTAAAACAAGATTTTCGTTAAAAGAAAAAATTTTTTTATGGAATCATTATGGCTATGACATCCATATAGCTATTAGATAAATGCATCTATGTATACATAATTCTCTGCTGCCATTGGTGGACAAATGTAAAAAGAATAAATATGAGCCAATAGAAGCATCCATTCATTTTAACAGTATTGGGTAAATAAATCTAATTATAGAAAAATATTGTACAAAAATCTGGTACAGAACCTCATGTGCTTATTATAGAGGGAAATGAAAGGACGTCTGTGGGGTGTTTTCAGGGAGCTGAATGAGTTAAAAGGCGTAAGCAGTAGTTCCCCTGTCAGTTATAGAGTTCAGGGTTACGGCATTTGTGTTTGTGTTAGTAAAAAATGATGCAAGAAATATGTTGGAAGGTTTAATGGAAATAGAAAAAAAGCATAAATATGAAATAGGTCACTGAAAATGTTCTAAATTTCTCCTTTTTCTTGGTAATTAGGAAAAACATTATATGCTGTATTTAATGCTTTGGATGATGAGCTAGCTTGCTACAAATATATTGAAGGCAACCTCTCCATGAAGATCTGTAGAAAAGGCCCAACCATCAGTGCACTTGAAGCTGACTGGCTGGAAATGACCACTTTTTATTATAAGCAAGGCTTCTCTTTAATTGATTCTTTTGTTCACTGGGAAACATTAAGAGGTAAGCGTTTTTCAATTTTACATTCCTATTGTTCATGTCTACAGTTTGTTTGTTAAGCACTTAAAATGTATCTACGGGCAAGCATTGACATTCAAGTAATTAAACATTTCCAACAAGCAGTAAACTAGCTTAAAGCTGAATCAAAGTTAGTGTGTTTTCTTTTTTATGGTTTATACAACTCCCAGAGCATGTATGCTGAAAATAAATCCATGTGCTGTGTCATTCTAACTCCTTATTTCTTGAGCTTTTTACATGGGTGAACCCCTTGAAATACCTTTCAGATTTTCAGGGAACCCATGCTATAATTAATATATGCTCAGCCCAAAGGACATTAGTATGGTGGTCAGTGGGAAGAATGCCCCCTACATTCATTGGTGTCACTTAAGCTGACCGTAAGAGGCACAAATTTCTCGAGGAACCCCAAACAACCTCTAGAGGTAGGCAAACTCCGGCCTTTAGGCGGGATACAGCCTAGCCAGTATTCCAGTCCGGCCTAACGCCCCCTAGTTTTTTATTGTTGGATCCGGCTTAAATGAATTGCCGCCTTTTTGCAAGATCCCGCAATATCATCGATATCATTGAGTTCCCGCACAGTAACCCCAATTACTGGGCCTAAAGAGCAGAAGCAATGCGCAGCTACCAGTCTCCGGAAGGTTGACCTCAAACGTTGTGTCTTCAACCCCGAATGGACTGACCAATTATTCTTCGTCCAACGCAACAAAGCCCTGTGTTTAGTGTGCAACGACATCAACAGCACTTTCAAGCGGTCGAATCTCAAGGGGCATTTCCATGCCATGCACGCGCACACGTACAGAGACTACACCGTGGATGTGCGGAAGAATGAGGCTGCTCACTTGCAGTCACGGTTGGAAAAAAAAATTTTCCTTAGACACCTTGCTTCTTCTGGCTTAGTATGCCTTCTTCACCTCCTGAAATGGCCTAGTAGTACAAAAAGTTTGCTGACCCCTGCTTTAGAGGAACCCTGGTTGGGAAATATTGGTCTAATTCAGACCTGAAGGGATGGGGATGTTTGTGGCGGTGACAGTACATATCTCACATTGGGATGAGAGGGGGTTTCTTTATTTTTAAAAACTACTATGGAGAAATGGAGAAGTAGTCATTCAGTCAGCTGCCATTCTTTTCCTGCTCAGCTTCTCCTAGTTGTGACTTGGCAGCATTACAGCCTTTTATTCTCTAATGTGAACACGGGTTAGGGACTCTGGGAGGATTAGCTGGGTGAGCTAATGAGGGAATGAATGGAAGAATAATAATAATTGAACAATTAGGTGGCTTTAAGCAACTCAGAGACAACTTCAGTGAACTTTCAGTGGCTTTTTCGGCAGTGCCTACAGCTACAGGTGACAGCATGGTCAAAAATAATTTACTTTTGGTCGGAGAAGTTAAATACTAAAATGCTCATGGCCTAGTTACAAATACTTTACACCTTACAGTTTTATTTATTAAATGCAGTTGTGGTTTGTTTCTATTTTGGAAGTTTTATCTCAAGACTTGCTGATAACAGTGGAAAGTTATTTCTAGTCAATTTTGCCCCATGGAACAAACCACAAGGCTATAAAGTCCTTAGACGTGGTGACTACATTAGTTTACCTTCTCAAGCTTATTCTACTTTATTTTAGCCTAGTAATCCTGAGAATAACATCCTTCCTTTCCCAGGGTGGCTATTCTAGCTCCATTGTGGAGATCTATGTGGGGACCCTATGACAGGACTATAACCTTGTCTTCCTTCTTGCCTCTCCATGGGGTCAGGGGAATTAGTTGTTTACAGAAGTATAAAGGTAGAATTGTTTGATATTTTATTTGTAGGGTTTTGAATGTGTAACGATATTTAAATAGTTAAATAAGGTTCTGAAAATGCCTTGCTGCTATCCTGGACCAGGTTTTGTGCCAAAAACAGCCACTTATTAATCTCCTTAAAGTGTACCTAAACTCAACATTTTTACTTTATATAGAAGGGTAAATGTTGTTTTCTTTTTTAAGTGCAAAAGGGTGCAGCACGGCCCCTTTAACTTTTGATTTCTGCAGTGATCAAGACTTAATGGGAGCACAGAGCCTCCTGGGATACCTTTGACATGCTTCCCCGGCTGCTCCTTCTACGCATGCCCCGAAATCAGGGGCTTTTTTCCACCATGAGGAAGGAGATGCCGATGTCAGGCATGTGCAGTGAGATTGGCACTCTTTTTTTTACCCTTCACAGCGGCTACGTCACCTGATCTCACACCTGCGCAGTGCGAGATCAGGTGACGTAGAAAAAAGACCAAAGAAAAAGACGTAAGAGAAGACAGAAGATGGGGGTGCCTGGCGCTTTCTATGTGCCAGAACGAAGAGGAATTCCAGGACGGCGTAGAACCGGATTGAGGGAAGGACCAGCACCATTGAGGGATCTGTGGGCGTAAAGGTAAGTGTATATAGTGTAAGTGTTTTTTTTAGTTTTAGTTTAGTTCTGCTTTAAGGAGTATGAACAAAAGTAAAATAAAAAAACACCATTACACAAATATGGACCAAAAGCAAAAAAATGGAAATAAAAGAATACTAAATAGAACAAATAAACTACTCAATACACTCCTCTCCCCCATATGCTGAAATGTAATGCACGCAATATGCTTTTTTATGTTACTCTTTACCAGACAAAATAAAAAGTATACAATTTAACAATAAACAGACTGTTGATGATAACTTAATTCTTACTGGGAACAAAAATCAGGGAAGCTAAATCACCAGTAACATTCCATTTTCAGCTTCCTTCCTGATAAAAAAAAAAAACTTTGTACAGTTAAGCTTGATCTTTCATATGATTAGGTAGCTGATATCCTGATTAAATGGCAGTGTGATTGTAACACAACACTTTGGGCATTGTGTCACTTAATTGGGTTCTTTTTAGCACCATACATATTTTAAACTTGGATAGGGAAAACATGACTAAGTTCACTAAATATAAAGCAAATTGCTCTTTCCTCTTTTCCTAGGAGACCTGTCACCAAAATCATTGGATGGATTATTTATCTATGAGGACGAAGCTGCCCAACATACAGGATCAAAGAGCAAAGGAAATGATGCAATTATAGTAGAACAATGGACCGTATTTGAGGTGACAGTTGTTATATGTTCTTCTCTATATTCCTCAGATATGTGGTCTTTTCTACTATCAGTAAAATATGTTAAATTGGTAACAAAATATTTTGGGGTAGTTTAAGTTTTTACAATATTTGCATGTCAAAATGAACAAAAAATTAATATGACAAAGGATTCCCAGACCAAGGGATCGTTATTTTTTTTTACATCAATAGTTATCTTATCAGTTGTCTGCCATTGTAACTTTGGTTGGCAACCTTCAGAAATGTGTGGGACAGATCTCCAGTTTAACCTATTTAAAGATGATAGGAAGGTGTGGGAAAATGCAAAAAAAAAAAAAAGCCTAAAATTCGATCTGCTGTATAGAAAAAAATAAATATTCACAAAAACACATCTACCTATTTCTTTACAATCTTACTTTTTAGTCCCGAACATAATAAATTAAGAAATTATGTGAAAAACAATAAAGGATCTCCTTTAAAAGAAGTGCATATACATAGAGAGTAAAACATAGCACCCCGACCCACACATATGCTACATTATTGTTATCTCTAATAATAATAGGGTTTTATATCTGGAATATGTTTATTTCCCCAGTGGTTGAACTTGATGGACAATTTTTACATTATTGATGCTCATTTAGAATTTCCATTTATTTCATTTCTGTATTATGACTGCATATTTTGCTTTTGATCATTAAAGCTTGTACATTTTTAAATAATAAATATTTTTCCAGGGCTCTGAAATTAAAACTGACTATGGTCCCTTGCTGCACACATTGGCTGAATTTGGATGGTGCCTTACGTGTGTCATACCTACCCCAATAGTTAAATATAACAGGTAGGTTGTTTTTTTTATTATCATTTTTGGAGTAAGGTGTGATCCTGGAATGGATTTCCTGAAGGTCATGTTCTATTTGTTGGCAAATGTTTTCAGTCCTGGACCAGATCCATTCCAAGTTTCTGGATCACCCAGCTTCACTGATGGAAGTGTATCTTCTCCAGCCTTTGAGAGCTTTAATAAATAAGGCGCATAATGTAGGAGTTGTTTCATGTTGGCTTGCTGCAGGAAGCTGTAAAAATAATACACAAAGCACAAATTTAATCCTAATACACATCTAATTGTATTTCTGTATTTAAATTGTATTTGTTTGGACCAGATTTCAGCTTTTAAGGAGTAGAAGCTGTTTATCCAGCAAAACTGTGTACTGTGTTTAGTAAAATTTCTTTGAATAGACATATTCTTATTGAAAAAATACATAATACATTTACATTTTATTAAAACAAAACAAATATAAAATTATTAATAAGTTTACCTGCTTGCTCCCCATACAAATATTTGGTTTTATGTGAATTTTTTGGTACTTTGGTATATTTGTTACTATAACATATATACTGTACATGTTTTTAAATATTCTTTAAAAAACACAAAATACTCTAGCTGCAATTTTAAAGAAGGGCAACACAAGAAAGCCTTTATTGTCATCAAACGTTCTATGAACAGAGCACTAATTACCACTTTCAAGCCATACTTACAGATGTGGCTCAATCCTCACTTCTGAAAAGTAGTGATTGTGGACAAAGTGGTGATAAAAAAACACATCTGATCTTAGTTGTACCTATTGCTATCTGAAGATCCAAAATCAAAATCAATAAAAGAGGCAATCTGCAAAAAGTGCTAATATTTATATCTGCTCGCCCATTTTCTAAAAATAGGGTATCCAAAAAAAGTCACCTTTTAGTAGATGAGCCCTGATTCCATGTGTACTTAGCTATTGCTGTAGTAAGCTACATTGCCATTGCTGTAGTTAGCAGTAAATATATAAATACTACAATCACGTGCAAGCAATATTATTTTATCCTTACACACAAATTGATATTCCATAGAACAAAGCTTTACATTTAAGTTGGAATAAAAGTCAACAGCCTCAAATCCAATACAAACCAAATGCAAAGACTTGTTCAAAGGTTAGGACATCAGATAATAGGTTCAATAAAATATTTTAATAGACCAGATCAGGTAAGAAAAAAAACATTAGTAGGAAGGTAAAGTATATATATGTAATAAACTGAATTAAATATTACATACTTTTTATACTCAAACATAAACCAATGTACCTATTTTACCTGAGAATACCTGAGAGGTAAGATTCTTCTCTATTTCTAACTCGAGTATAAACCTAGGGCAAAAAATGTGGCCATCACTGTTAACATTAACAGTAATCTATATATGTCGATTCCTGTGTTGTCTTTCCTATTGTGAATCCAGATAAACATATGAGTAGTTGATACATATGCCAATAGAATGTGAATGTGAATCATTAAATCCAAGGTGTGTTATGTTTAAAACCTTTAATTAAAAGTGAAATGTTTAACATGTTTCACAGGAGTTTACAGTATAAAAATGTACAGTTTTTAACAGGTTAAAGCATTTTGTACTTGAGTTGCTTGTGATGGGTCATTTGCTTCTAAATGATACTGATAGGATTGTGCATAGATATATGTCACCAGTAGATGGTGCTGTGTCCTCATGTAAAGTGTGTAACAAACACAGGCATTTATTATACACTTTACATGAAATTACATGAAAATGAGGCGTTTTTTTTCTTTTGGAATTTTAAGGGCAAAGAAATTTTAGTTTATCCTAAAGTATATACAGTAATATAAATATAAGGCAACTAACGCTATCTATTTATTTTTGTAGTGAAGGCAATCTGACTACAAAGCAGATCATATTTCTTCAAAGATCTGCTATGCCTCATTCACATCCAGTTGTTCAGTCACCGGAGGTAAGTGATTACCCAAGTGGAAATTGTATTGTGTGACTGAACCCAAGATATGTTTCATGTTCAAGTGTAAAGCTTAGTCCCAGGTTTTAAAATGCATTAAAATGACAAGTAATTCTTCTTCTCTTCTAGTGTTGAAGGTAGGGAGTCCTTACTTCTAGGCAAAGTGAAGCTTAGGTAATGCCATGTGTGGGCACCATGTTGTGCAGTAGTCTGTGATGGTTCATAGGGTGGTTGCTTGTGATAGCCTGGACTCACAGAAACAGGATGATGCACGGCATCATTCATTCTGTAAGTGGTATAGTTCTGGATGATAGAATAATGAGTCTTTAAAGGAAGTGCACCAAATAAGAGGCAAGTATTGTATTAAATAGTAAGGCAGCAGAATTGTTAAAAATTAGAGCCTACAAATTTTTTATTTCATTAAAATTGGGCTTAAAATAACACATTTGTCATGATCTTGTGAGAACACACATAGATGACTTCCCGTTGCGGATTTGCTTTAAAAGATACATGCCCTGGGGCTTTAAGCCTGATCCCGAATTAACACCCAATGATTCACTAATAAGGAAGTAAAATTTGTTATTGGAGTTTAACCTACAGGTGTCTGTAACGCCATTCAAAACATGGCCATTTTAATAAATACTATTAGTGAAACGCGTAAAGACAAAAGAATAAAAAGCATGAAATATACTTCTTAAGAATTCATAAAGCACTGTGTTTTTTTAAAATAGTGTGTGACTAGCTGATGTTTGTATAGAAGCTCTGTATCTTATCGTTTTTATTCTGGAATTGTACATTAATGTGATTTTTTACAAATATGAGGTTTTTGTTAAAAGGTACCAAAAAAATCCCAAAATTCAAACTTAAGCTTGAATTATCCTAAATACAATACCAACACTTGTGGGTTTCTCATTCCACTAAGTAGATATTTTATATTTTGCAGAAAAAGCCTGTGAGGCACACCGTAAATGAAGAGAGAAATAATAAGTCCAGTAGAAGCGTTGGACTGAAGACTCCAGGAAGCTTTGAAACTGGGCAACCTTTAAATGAATTACATCTGTCCCCTTCCAAGCAGTACTGGAATACAGATAGCCATCAGAATTTTGGAAGTTTTTCTGGTTTCAGCAGCAATGATAGTATGCTGAGAGATTTGGATGATGTACAGTATGAACAAGAAGAAGCTGTGACCCAGGTCACCTGTATGTGAATATAGACATTAAACCCAACTAATTCTATATCATCTCCTACCACAATAGTGGTTTTGTATCTTCAAAGGAGGCGGAATACAAAAACATTTCCTATGAAGTCAGAAGATCATTTGTTAGTTCAACTCTTTAACTTGTCCTAACTAATTATAAAGAGTTTGAAGCTTCCAAGAGAAGTGCCTGCACTGCAAATTTTAGGAATAGGAGGGGGAATTCTTTTTATAGGTTTAAACAGGAGAAAGAGGTGAGACTGTATATTAGCAATGCTGGCTACTGGACTACAAAGGGGACTTAGTGATGGCACAGACTACAGGAGCAAGCTCTCAGAGGTGATGTTTACCCTCTTTTATCAATTCATATAATATTTTAGAGAGGGCAGATCACACATTTAAGGTTATGTTCAGACCTGCCATCCCCATTATAATCTATTGGCTTCCGCATTGAGGAAGCAGTTCTGGGGTATGAAGAAGTTGTAACTGCACCACAACCTTAGCACCAACCTCACCACCAATCTGAATATAGACCTAAAGGTATTAGGGAGTTTGTTTATGGAAACATTAATGCATCTAAGTGGATACATTAACCTTCTATGTGCTGCAGCAGAAAGAATGTATTGTAGTATGTATCTTTATACCTATTGTCTGCATTTACTTAAAGTGTACCTCAACTCAACATTTTTCCTTTACAAGGAAGGGTAAAAAACCCCTTTTAACAACCCAAGGCGAAAAGGAAAAAATTTCATCCATTAAAGTGGGTTCATCCACAAAACTGGGAAAGATTTTCTTTAAGGTTATTTCCATTGTTTTGAATCCTGGACCAGATCTCTTCAAGGTTTGCTGGATCACTCAGCTTCACTGATGAAAATGTATCCTGTCCAGCGTTGAAGGGCTTTAATAAATCATGGCCAGAGACGCAGTGCAGAACATTATGATAAGCAATGTGGAAAGATCAGCTGTAGGATGACCACAGGCAATACTGGTGATTATTCCTTTGCTCTCAGCTTTTTTTGTGGGGGGTGGCACAGCTTCTAGAGTTCCTCCTAACATAATATCCCATAGATACAGACTACAGAGAAGCATACCTGCCTTTCCCAGTGCCATATCACCTGGCAGGATGTTTTATCAGCTCAGATGCATCAAAACCACCATGTCCCTTGTTCTGCAAACCATTTGGCATACAATACAATTCTTCTATTTGTTTTCTGAAGTTAGGTGCTGATTATGTGTACATAGTTTCATAAACAAAAAGCATTAAAGTAATTTTTAACTTTTAATTTTTAATTTTTTTAACCTTATATATTAATGTACCCATAAAACAACGCAGACTCATCTCTAATTTTGTAAAGCAACATCATGGAAATATATATACTTTATAAATATTTTTTACTGGATTTGGCATTTAATTCAAGTATTTATAATGCTTCTGAATGAAGGAAAAATCAAGCATTTTTATTATTACAAAAAGACTCAAGACTTGCAACCTTAACTATCTAGAATGTGTAAAGCAGATTTTCATCACATACAGCTTACCACCTATTTGAGTGGCTGCCTAATAAAAGTTTTATAAAATGTGATGCTAAGAAGTAACTATTACAGTGTCTTGGCCTAACTGTTTGAAACTGGAAGGAGTGGAAGGTATTGTGAGAATTCATAACTTTGAAGTTTAACTCCACACAAAATAGATAATTAGATTTCTCTGCAGGGATGAGCAAATTTAGAGATTTAGTCTCCTGAAAATTTGGGTAAAAATTGTGATGTTCTGCCAAAAGATTACCTCTTAGTAGCCTTAATCATAATTTTTTAAAGAAAGAAAAAACATCACTGATCTCTGGGTAAATTGTGAACATCCTACTCAATTTACATAATGCTGACATTTACCAGGTGGGGTGCTTTTTTGGGTGTCCACATGACCACTTGTATGAGGTAGAAACTTTCCTATTGGTGGTCCAGCCTTAGGCTATGTACACAAATTAGATTTTTGTCAATGGAAAAGATCTTTCACAATCCTTTCCAAAGACAGGAGACCGAAGGATGCATGAATGAGTGCTGTACATACATCGCTGTTCTGCTCAATGGAGAGGGTAACGGGGGAGAACGATGGAGCGGCACCCCACTGTGCTCTCTCACATTTAACTTGTATTACGATCGTTTTCATTAGTGAATCTGCCAAGAAGGATCCATTAACGACGTCGGATGAGCGCTGTACACGTTGTCTAATATTAGCCCTGAATTGATAATCGGACGAGAATCATCTGACGTGTGTACGTAGCCTTAGGTCTTCTCTGAGAGTTTGCAGGAGAATAAATCAGCCCATGAGCCATCTCTGACCAACCAAGAAGCAGTGCTGTTAGGGGGATGGCAGATTAAGGGGGGTATACTTTCCTTTAAAGTAAGAAAAATCTACAACATGCAGAATAGGTTACAAATTCAGAGGGAGGAAGGGAGGGTATAGGTCGGAAAGTTTTTGCTCAGAGATACCCTAAGTACTCCCCTGCCACCATCTAAATAGAAATCAAATGTTTTGTTAATTACAAAATCAGTCTATTGTTTAAACAAATTTTCCCTAAATGGTTCTATAATACAAACAGGATTGTTTTGTTTTGTAAAATTTTGGTGATTATAAAATTGAATACAGTATTATGTCAGGAAAACAAACTTTGCCACATTTACTCTGCTCATACCTACTCTGTAATAATTTTTGTTACTCCCTTGTACCATCTTTCCAATTTTTTTCTGACCTTCGAACAGTTACATCTTAGTATTTAACTTGTACAGTATTGTTTAGTAAAGGAATCAGTGACTAAGCCAAGTGTGAAGTTTTGAATGTTCTAGTTCAAAAATAAATAGCATTAACATACTGTAAATAAAGAAAAAATAATTTTTCAAATGCCTAATGATCCACATTTAAAGAAAGCATGGGTTATAAAAAAAATGCCCACTTTGTGCTATTTTATTGTATTTGGATGCTGTGGTATTGATCAGTGTGTTGTACTTTTATTCCCTGTGTTGAATACAAATTTTGTGGTATGTGAAGACAGTGCTGCACATATGGACACATAGCTATAGTATTGTTCATTGACATCAAGCTTCTGCTTTGTCAGCATTAACTTTAAACCCCAAACACATTTTACATGAAGCATTTTATCTAAACAAAGCTCATGAAGTACAGTTCCCTTTTTTTACTATTTATATAAAGTATTGTTTGGGAAATAAAAACGAACAGCTGGAAGCACAGTATAACCCAATTTAGACATCAATATACACTAAAATATAGATGTTGTTCAATTCTGGGTACTGGTTGATAATTATTGACTAAGGCTACGTACACACGTACAATAATTGTCGCTGGAAAGGATCTTTCACAATAAAAACTTTATAAATTTAATACAAACAGCCTAGGACAACACAGCATGGTATCTGTATTAGAAATTTCTGGACTGGTTTCATAGGTGATACATTTGAATTGTATCTCCTTTGGGTTGAACATATGTATAGACCGTAGATTACATTTTAAGTACCTTGATTGAACATATATACATGTGCGGTATTTACATATTGTATTAACATTTATGGGAGGCCATACACAGATAATTTGTTCCAATATAATTTCTACTGTTTATTGGAGGACTTCAAAATCATCACCTACAGCACAGGTGTCAAACACAAGGCCCGCGGGCCAAATCCAGCCCGTCTGGCCGTTTTTTGTGGCCCGCAGTGACTGTGCCACATCCCAGTGCCTGACATTTGCGGCCAGGAGGACCCAGTCCCAGAAAGCTAGGTAGCGGTCCACAGAAGGGCCTGAGCTCGCTGCAGGCAGGAGGGCCCCAGTTGCTTCTTCACATTTCTGCCGAGACCCAGCACTAAACACGGCTGTGCCAGAATCGCAATCCTGCTGCCAGTAGTATGGTGCTGCTGCTCCAGGTATGGAATCTCAGTGGGATGATACATGAGCAAAGTCTCCAGAGACACCGGCCTCCACCTCAGCACAGTCACTGGCTCCCCTCACATTGACCAGGATAGGTCAGGTACACACTCTGTATTCATCACAAGCTTTACATTTTTAATTCTAACTGAATGGTACCTTTTAAATTAAAATCTCAGAAATCTACAACCAGTTTAAATAGCACATCACAGGAAATGAGTTTAATTTCTAAAGCCTATATTGTATAATTTGCTCTTTATATTATGTGTTTTCTATGCAGGAGAAAACAGCATTCGGCAGCAAGTCTTTAAAATTGATGCTGTGTTATTATTCATGCCTTGCATTTATGTTATCTCTGGCAAAACACAAAGTTCCATTTTCAGAGAAGCCAATTACCTATCTGCATGTTTTTAGTATGTAGTCCAAAACTAAAATGCCTGGAGAAAACCCACGCAATACAGGAAGAACATATAAACTGCTTGCAGGGTCTCCAGTATGTTTGTTTGGTAATAACCATGGGGAATGACACCATATTACAACAGAATATTATAACAGAAAGAAACAAGGGTGGAGTGGTACATCGCAGCAATGCCTAGATGAAAAACAGATGTTTAAGATAATAAGCGAGTATTCATCAGATTTTTCTTTTAATTTGATGTCTACATTACATATAGCCAAGTCAGAGCCTTTACCTAATTCCTATCAAAATTAAAGTATTTATATAGCGCCAACATATTACGCAGCAAAGTAAGTTTGGCTGAAGGTATTGCACAACTATGTGTTGGCTAAATGAAATTATTATACAGTATATATATAACGCCAACATATTACACAGCCATAATAGTCATGTGACTAGCTGTCCCTCAAAGGGGCGCTCAATCTAATGTCCCTACCTAGGTCATGTTATTTTTTTTATATATGGTAATGATCATGTATGTTAATCTTTTAATACAGTTTTTTTTGTGGGGGAAGCCAATTAACCTGTGTGTTTTTGAAATGTGGGAAGAAACAAACGTAAACACAGGAGGAACCTGCAAATTCCATGCAGATAGTGTCCTGACCAAGATTTAAACCTGGGACCCAGCGCTGCAAAGTCCGGAGTGCTAACCACTGAGCCACCATGCTGCCCTCTTTCAATTCTAAGGTTTTACGTAGCAGGGCATAACGATTAAAAAATCATATCCTTAGCAGGTCCTAAAATTAGGTAAATACAACCTCAGGTGAACAACAGCACATAACATATTACATCCTATCATTAATTAACATAGGCTAGGTCAAAATGAAGAAGCAGTGTGAAAAAGAAAAGTACACCCTTACCACCCCATAGGAATAAAACAAACTCTATTAGAAATAAAAGTACAGCCAGGTTCTGCTAATTAAATGCACTTAGTTAAATGATCATCAGCTCAGCTCATCAGATTATATATTATATATATATATATATATGTGCATGGGAAGTACTAAATGGCAGGTGTGTTTCTTCATGGTACTGGCTAGCAATGGCCTAAAGCCATTTCCTTTACATTAGTTTGTTCATATTGTCTAATAATGAACTATTTGTACCCTATGTATCATAAAAACAAAACACAGTGCACACAGTCTATAATGCAAACCTGAGAAACTGGAAGCCCTAGTGTTTTATAAAGTTCCATACTTAGCCTTGTACACCACAGTAAAAAGGAGTCCTATATGTCGATTATAGAATATGTGTGCAAAAAAAATAACATTTATGCAAAAGATATTCAAAGAACTTTCATATATTTTTTATTCATCCGATATTCACATGTCCATGTTTACATTATACTGATAATTCACTAACAGAAAACTTGAAATACCCAATTTTCAAGGACTAGTCTATTTCTTCATTCACTCAGTTTATCTGGATTTAGAGCAGTCCTATCACACATCAGCATTGCCTACTATTACTACTACTACAGTCTTTGTAAGCCTTGGGTTAAAAGGACAAATACACCTATTTGTTTCTGAGGGGTTTTAAAACTTGAGGACAATCATCTCAAAAAAAGCACCATGATTTCTCTGGCCCAGTCTAGAATCTGAAATGGAGTGTTCATAGTTAAATATTTTCTAAAAAAATGAGATTTATAATACTCCTAATTGTGCCATAGATTGAATACATTTTTTTGCCAGTAACTTGGCAAATATTCCTGAAATTTTCAACCACACATGAAATATCTTTTCCACATAAAATGTATACTGTTTGAGTATTGGAAAATTAGTATAGCACAATATGGTATAATACTGTTATTCATTTCTTTGTTCCTTGCATTCTTTTAGCATGGCCTGGCCACCCCTTTTCCCCCCTTACCATGGCCTCAGTGTTCTACAGTTCTCATGTCTCTCTAGAATCTGATGTAAAACATGTAAGGGTGTTGTGGGGTGGGGGGTGTTCTGAGTGCCCAAGTTTACCATGAAAAGTCAAGATAACTATAAAAAACAAACCTCGGTTTACAGTGCGATAGGGACATGAAAACATTTTTTTAACTATACCTGCATCTGAAAATTATAGTACAACTTGGCAAAAAAAACCAAAACACAACAAAAAAACTAAACCTATGTCAACTATCTTTTAGTAAAAGGAGTGCACTCAGAATGTATGATTTTACACTCTGCAAAAACACCTTTAATTAAAGTTGCTTCATTTTTAAAACTGCAATATTACAGTAGTAAGCAGCTAGAAAAAAAATGAATGTCAACCACCAAACAAATGTTCTCTAACTGTTGTTCCAATATTTGCAAATATAGGTTCCATTTGTGAACAATTCCCTTTTTTGGAAGTTGTTTTTAAAGCAGCCTTTGAGAAATGCCTTGGAAGGGAAGTCATTAATTCAACTCTGTCGAACTAATGTTTTTTTTAGTTAACACTTATTTCTTAGTTCTATTCTCACATTTATGGATAGGCAGATAGTCAGGTGGTGTCTCTAATACCTAAAACATATCTTAGATATGATCATTTATAGGGTTATATACCCACCAATCTTAAAACCATGTTTAAACAGAAGGCATCAACTCACTTGTTCGGAGCCTGCAACTGTAAAAAAGGAGTGTGAGCAAGTTTTCACTATACAGACAAAAAGTGATTTTTTGTACTATATAATAACCTTAAGCGATTACACAAATATGTGGAAAGTGGCAAGTACTATAAAATAGGAATGAATATGGTAAATATATGATGGGCCCACTTTTATGGACCAACAAGACTGCGATGATTATAAACATTTCTATATTATAGCTTCATATATAGTTTTTCCTTTTATTTCTTTGCAGTAAAACAATCAATGCATTTTTAAAAGTATCTACAACTTCATTCTTACTTTTTTCAAATGTAAAATTGGTCATTGGTCAAAAAAGTTAATCCATTTCAGATAAAACATTTGTGTTAGATTCCAGAGTAACTCTTAACAGAATCACTGCAATTAGCTACTAAAATGCCAGCTATAAATATTATATAGATGTACGGTACACACACCACTGCACCCTGGCCCACGTTCCTAATCTGTACTGTTAAAGATAGGAAATCCTATTGGTGATGCATTAAAAACCCTTTTCTATGCTTAGAGTCCGACGTGTAACATGTTCGATCTTTCCTGTAACATATTCTGTTAAACTGATTTGGTAGTTAGCCAGCATCTTCAGCATCAAAAGCAAATTCAGCCACCACTGTTCCTTTGGCATTCTGTGTCTAGAAGAAACAAAATTAAGAAACTGAACGTTAGTGTGCACACATTCATTTATTAAAAGCAGAGACTTTTCACTATTGTGTTCAATGACATAGAAAGCAAAGTAGACCTTGTAGTAACACAAACCTAGTTTGCTAAAGACCCGAAGCCTGCTTTATTAAAGCAAGATTGGAGAAGATACACTTTCATCGGTGTACCTGGGTGATCCACCAAAACTGAAACTTAATGGACTTATGTCTTTTTTCAACCTGACTTACTATCTTGTCCAGGATTAAAAAACACTTAATAAATAGCAAATGACTTTTAAGAAATCCATTCCAGGTTATCTGGATCACCCAGGTTCACTGATGAAAGTGCATCTTCCCCAGTCTTGGTGAGCTTTATTAAATCAGGCCCATATCCAGGCAACATTCCATTAATAAAGCCACTTTTACTTTTTAAAAATGTTCTCCCAGATATAATAGCTGTGATTTAGTAACATAGTATTGTTTACTGGCATTTACTAGTCCAGTACAATAAAAAATTGCAGAAAGAGGGAGCAAAGCTGGAAGCAGTTTTATCCTCCAAAGGATTTGTAATTTTGTCCAGGCAGTTTTCCACAGTGCTCTCAGGCAGCTTGGCAAACTTGGAAATCTGACATTCTAAACTAATCCTACTGCCATGATTGTTAACCAAGTCTAGTTCATTTATTTTTTTTTTGAACTGAGATATTCATCCCCCATTAACCTATGCAGCCCCCCCCTTCCTTGTGTGAAAATTTTTTTTGACAGTTTAGGGGTTTAAACAAAAATAAAACCTTGGGAGATCAGTATAACCTCGGCTATATCATCTATAAGCCCAAGCTAAAAATGTGTGTTTAGGTCCACTTTAACTGTTTAACAGTTTTTTTTAGTAATATCTAAAGTTCACCTCCTCACATAAATATGTACGTTTCCAGGTGTGTGCCTAACATTATAAGAGGCTGATATCATTATAAATTACTTATGATATGTATATTCAAAGCATTTTATGATTTTACTTATAAGTACATAACTGAATACTGGTGTGTTTACAAGTGGCATGATGATCATAGTTACACAGTCAGTCAAGTTGAAAAAAGACACAAGTCCATTAAGTTTAACCACTAGGGAAATAAATATATCGCAGATATAAAACCCTATGGACATAGTTGGTCCAGAGGAAGGCAAAAAAAAAACCCAAAAAACCCCTGGTATAATTTGCTCCAACAGGGGAAAAACATTTCTCCCCGATTCCATAAGTCAATCAGATGTTCCCTGGTCACTGTTATCTTTACTTTAAAGCCTTAATCCCCAGTTATTTTCTGTGCTTCTAGAAATCATCCAGCTTTTTCTTAAAGCAAATTTATAGTAGTTGCTGAAACTACTTCCTGAGGGATGGACTGCATATTCCAGATGTGGTCTGACCGATGCTTTGTACAGGGGCTTTAGCTTTAAAATATTAGTTATAAGCAAAACTCAATAAATGGGGTTTCCATAGGCGATTCGTAGGCTTCACATTTCAGGGCCTTCCTCTGTATGGCAGGGCGATACATGGCAGACTGATCCCATATGGTGTCAGTGTTGTTGGTGGTGTGGGCTATAAACTAATGATGAGATAATAAATTTAGAAGTGAGCACTAGTAATCAATCATCCATATGTACTGCAGAAATGCACCCTAAACTTTGGGGACCTTACTAAAAGTCCTAAAATCCATCCAAAAATATTTTCCAACCTTTATTTTGCTCTTTTTGCTCCAATTTTTGCTCTTCATGGTCATTGCCAAATGCCAAAACTTTTACATTTTACTATTCATTGAGACATACAAATCACTGCTAAACAAAATAGAAATATTTAATGTCAATATATACTTACTCAAAGTCAGTAACCTTTTTTAATTCGCATACAGATGTGAAAGCTACAACTTTCTTTTTGAGACCAATTACACAGGCAGATTCTGGAGAATTTGCGAATACGCGACCTTAAAAAAAAGATATAGGCAATTAGCACAGGAGAGAGAAAATTTGTGTTTTGGCTGTCTATTATATAAACCTATTACAAAAAAATCTGCTGCAAGAATCTGGGTGTTCCTTGGCACTTATACACCTATATTCCACTGATAGTTGGAATGGCCTCTTACAGCTAGATTATAAAGATCCCCATAACACAGAGGAGGCAGATGTAGGGAAGGGAGGACACAGATGGGAACCAGATTGGAAGTGGCATACTAGAAGGAGCTGCTCAGCATTTTCCTGTAAATTGCTATAAAGAATTGTAAATCACCCCTCCTAGCCAAGGAAAGGAAAGCGAAGTTGAGAGGATCAAGTAATCAAACAATAAGTGAATAATGTTTTTTTTTCAGCAATGTACAGAACACAGATTTGGGTATGAAGGGCAGAGAAGCATAGAGTTCTAGGAATTGTACTGCATCCCTGCATGCTCGGATAACGAATATGTATGGCAACTTACTATGCTTGTTTCTGTTGGAGAAATTACTCCAACATGGAAGTAATCTTTCCAGTCAGCCAGGAACTGAAAACAGACTATACACTGGGCTTCAGGGATCATTTGTGTAATTTTCACTAGAAGATTTATTAAGCTTAAAATAAAATAAAAAATTACATAAAAAGTAAAAAAGTTAAAAAAAAAAATATTTAGGTTCAACATATCTTTAAAAAATGAAAGTTTGGGCACAGTGTTTTGGGATCATAGATACTGTAACCTTCTGGTAAGAAATAATCTAGAGAAACCACTTTGATCTATAATAGTTCCTCTTACCTCTGCGATAAGAATCTCGCAGTTTGTCAGTAATCCATAATACAGCTTTGACTCCAAGTTTTGTTCCATAATTGCGATCAAAAGGTGTAGGAGAACCACCCTAATAAAAGTAAACATAATCATTAACTTTACATTTGTAGAACTACCTTCTTATTCATATTACACAAAAACATTTTTTTTACATTATTATAAATCATTAATCAAAGCATGAAAAAATGTAATTGCTTTCAAATTAAAGTAACTAAATTAATTTAAATGGAAAATTTGAAAAGATGAATATGAAGTTTAAAAATGATAGTCAAGATAAAGGGTATGAATAATATTAATTCTTTTAGCATTTTCTATGCTGCCATAATTGTGTGTATGACTTGTACTGCACAGCTGAATGCTTTAGCAATAGCAAGGTCCTATGTTCAACATGATAGAATGGGCTCCAGTTCACAAAAAAAAAAAAAAAAAAAGGTGTTGTGGAATTGGGCACAAGTCCAATTTTTGCACCAGGTACATGCTAACACAACGCACAGACCTATAGCATTTTAAGGGATCAGTACATGCAGTATTTGACTGTTTTCTTCAAATAGTGTCTATGCATACATGAAACAATGTATACAAGTTGTGTTATATGACATCAGAAGTATTTAAGTACCAGATTTTTTAATAAATCAACAACATACTTGCTGTAGGTGTCCAAGCACATTGACGCGGCAGTCAAAAATCCCCTTTCCTTCAGCTGAATAAAGGTTATACAAAAAATCTGTGGTGTAGTATTCATGACATTTTTCATTCCTAGAAGAAACCATATTATAATTTTTTAAAAAGTGCGGACGCGGGTAATAAAAAGGAATAAATACTACTTTTAACATTTTATGTCTGCTTTGGACAGCTGCCTAACAGACAAACACTCTACTACACTACATACACTAACAACTAGAAAGCTTTTCTTCTCTCCACAAAGATGACTAATAATTACCAAACCTAGCTTAATGTCCATATTTCCTGGTATTCAACTAGAAATAAAAAGTACTTTGAGCACACACCGCTGTTTTCTACACACCATTATCTCAAACAGGATCAAGTGATCATCCATTTATTAAGTGTCTCTAAACAATCCCCTGAGGAAGCCTATCGACGAAACGCATCAGTTTCGGAGAATGTGATAATGCAATGTTTTTGATCATGATTTAAGAGAACAAAAATCACTAAATTATTATCATCCATGTTACATATGTTATTTTTCTTGGGAATGTTAAAAGCTTATGTATGTATTCCTTGATATATATTCTTTATCAGAGTAAAATTAACTTAAATCGCAAGCCTAAAAAGCTCTCTCTGTGGCTATTCTTTCTTGTAATTATAAATAATTCAATGCAGTTCAAACTGTTCACAATGGTAAACAGGTAATACACAGGTTAGAGAAATAAAAGTATCTGTAATAGAATAAACTTGAATAAATCAAGAAAATGGGTAAGAGCACTACTATGACTTACAAGCATAAGCACTGCCTTATGTTAGAATTTATAA
>NC_092864.1:66736652-66744360 GCF_032062135.1 Pyxicephalus adspersus | reverse complement strand
AAAAAAAAAAAAAAACTGTCCATGAAAACACCAGATGTACAACAGCAAGTGGGTATCGCCATGCATAACAGAGCGAGAAAACGAGGGCCTCAACGTATGTTTTAATATATGTGCATTGGTAGAGAAGCTGGTAAAACCATATCACGAAGGCTATTATAAACTAATAATAAGGAATTTCCTAAGCAATATTCCTGAGCATATACATAAGCAATTCCTACAGACTAGCTTATGTATATGCTCAGCTTTTACAAATCAAACACAAATAAAGCTAGATTTTATATACATTTAAATATTGCTGCTTCATGTCCCTAACTACCTGACCATGTATGGGGGTTAAAAAAGTTGTTGTTTATAAGATCAAATACAAGCTGTACCACCAAACCATACAATTTAACAAAATATATGGCAAGTAGAAAGAAAATGTAACACAATGTAAAACATACACACACAGTATCCCCCCTGCAGCTGCAAATAATTAAAAACAGATTTATATACTACATCAACGTCAGACTGTTTACATGGGTAGAATCTTTTCTTCCCACATTCTCATCACAACAGAGCAAACATATGGCACATTTGCTGGGAGGCCCACAAATTCTCAAGTGACCACTTTGCTATCACCCCTAATCTAGGTCTGCCCAATAAATGATGACACTTGCCAAATTTTTCTACTAAACAAGCAGCTGCCCCAAGTTAAACATGAACATTCTTTGCTAGGAATGCAATACCCTTTAATGGATGAACCCATAAACCCTGTTTGTAAAACAGGAGGTGTCTAGACAAATGTGAACTTAGATTCTGCTTAAATGTGTAACCTTATCTGAGGCAGGCCACAGATGGAATGTGTTATCTGACACAACAAATTTCACTAACAAACTTAAGGGAAGATTATCACATACTAAATAAAAAAAAAAAAATAAATAAAAATAAAAAAAATATTATATATATATATACCGTATTTTTCGGCGTATAAGACGCACTTTTTCTTCCACAAAACTGGGGGGGAAAAGTGGGTGCGTCCTATACGGCGAATGCAGGTTTAAAAAATAATTAAAACCGGTAACATACTTACCCGATACCGCGATCCCGCGTGCTTCTCGTTTTCTCTCCTCTCCTCCTGGCTGCAGCGCGTGTCTCTGCCTTCCTGCAGACCCAGCGAGGGGAAGCCTGCACACGCGATCCTGGAAGCAAGCTGGGAGAGCAAGCGTGCCCCCGCGATCCCGGAAGCAAGCCGGCGGAGGGAAACAGACCGGTAAGTGGGAAGGGATGATCAGCAGGGGATAAATAGGCACAGAGTGGGGAATTGCATACATATACACATACATACATATACATACATACACACATACATATACATACATACACACACATTAATGTAGCAGATTAGCCAATGACACCTTGTTAGCACAAGTATAGCCTGTGAAGTTGTACCTTTTCTTTCTTTAATGTATTACTGGTGCAAAACTCTAAAGTCCTCGCACGTACATTTCCCTCCCCATTGTCTCTTACTACATTACTTTTTATAACCGAGATAACCTGATTATTTAGATGGACCTGATTTAATAAAGCTCTCCAAGGCTGGAGAGGATACAATTTCATCAGTGTGCTACATACAAAGGTAATTCTGTGTAAATTCTTATATTCTGTAACATGATTTAATTTAGTACTATTATCTTTGTGATTACTGTAAGTGACAGGATTGTGCTCTGTTTACTACAAGTGTCAGCGGGATGTGATCATTGGTACACACAATTGGCGTGCTTCTATTGTCTGCTTGTTGTTAAAACACATTCAGCTACAAGTTATGCTATAGCCATAAACAACATCATAAAACAAGTTCATGCAGTACCCAAAACAAACTAATGTACCAGATTTTAATAGTTAGGCCAGATTTGGCTACAAAACACAAATACTGCATGGTGGATTATTGGTTGGAATGGGTGTCTGGCAGCACCATGGTCCAGTGTTGGGCCAGTCAGGACACTGTCCATGCAGCTTGTGTATTTTCACATATTTTATAGTTGCTTCAGTTTTCTCCACCTAAATCTATACTTACTGTTAAACTACTTCCACCCAAAGTTGATTCAAATGTTTTGTCATGTGTCATATGTCATGTGTATCTGAAAACAAACTGATGTGGCTGAACAAATACACATCTAGTAAGCGTATCATACCTCAGCACAAGACCTCTTTGAATATCAGTCTTCATTTTGTCAGTCAAGTGGTCCACGTTTGACTAAAAATAGGGCAAAAACTCATATTAGAAACAAAAATACTTGATATGCAAAACAGAAGCAAGAAGTAAAAAAATGGAAACCAGTGTAAATATAAATCCAATTCTAGTTCTAATGCAGCAATGAACATTACAGACTTACTTAATTTTTGCAAGTTTTAAATCCAGTAATATGCTTCTTGTGTTCATTTGTAAGATTGCATTCTTGATATTCTAGCATTTTACCTTAAACACTATGGAGCCTATTTATTAAATGGTGTTTATCCTTTAGGAAAACGCTATTATTTTTTGATTGCCGCTTTTATAATGCCACATTTATGTTTACGATGGTGAACAAGGGTTTTATCGTCATACTGTAATTACCCTATGCAATTTAATTTCAACCAATAAGCACCTGCAGAGGTATGAGCTAATTAATGGTACTATATCTAAAAGATGGTGATTTAAGTCTTTGAAACAAACACCACTGATCCCCATTGTAGTTCAAGGTGTTTTCCACTTTTAAAGATTAGTTTGATGGGTCTTTGATACACCAGGCGCTGTGCATAAACTGGCTTTTCTCTTGAAAAATCTTTTTAACTAATTGGCACTTTTATAAAACGGGTCAAACAGCATTATTAATGACACTTTTTGGCGAACACCATGTTTACCCTGCCTCTGATAAATGAGCCCCTGATGACTTAAATACTCAATAAATCTATTTGAAAAAAGCATAACCTGTGAAATAAACTACAATACTAGTGCCGGAAAGAACAGTATAGGTAGTGCAAATGGCAAATCTAAGAGAATAATATTAGTGAGTTTGACTTAACAGTCAAATATGTTTTTGGCAGTATAGAAAATCTAAAAATTGGGAGAAAACAACTGGATGAAAAGTGGAACAGATACTAGGAGGAAAAAAAATTCTTTAATATTGTAGAATATATGTAAGTGATGTTTTCTTGGAACACAATATTATTTCTGTGAACAAACAACAGCAACACAACATCTCACCTTAAGATCATGAATGTTAAACTTGTCCTCAAAAATATAAGAAGCATCAGCTCCAACAGCTACTCCTGTCATCGTAGCAAGGTAGCCACAGTATCCACCCATAGTTTCTACAATGAACACGCGCCTCTTTGTTCCAGAAGCAGATTGTTTAATGCGGTCACAGCTCTATTGAAATTAAAAACAGAACTTATGTAATTTGCTAACATTCATCTTGAAAACCAATTAGGCTGAACATTGGTCAAATATATATGAGTTGGGAACATTTGTTTTAATATAGTCAGGTATTTTTGTGCAACATATATTTGGCCTGTGCATCCAACCATCATCTTTGGTCACAATAAAATTTGCAGCAGGTATCACATAACAGCCATAAAACATCCTCTTGTGCACCTGTCTGATCCCAATGATATGGTAATAAGGGCAGAATGCTTTGACTTTTGGACTTTTTATGGTAAAGTGGAAAATATACAAAACAAATTACCTCCATGGCTGCATTGACAGCTGTATCTGAGCCAATACTAAAGTCAGTGCCTGGAACATTATTACTGATAGTTGCAGGAATGACACACATAATGATACAAAGTTCCTCATATTGTTCCCGAGCTTCAACAAGTTGTAACACTCCTTCATAAGCCTGTCAAATTAAAAAAAAAAAAATTCATTTTAAAGAATAATGTATAGATATTATATTAATATATAGATCTTATTTGTCCTGTACAAGAAAATATTTTTTTATTTTCTATAGAAATAAACAGAAACATGTATAAGAAAAAAAAAAGCCCGTTATCACAAAGTTCCAATTGTCAGCATCACAGAACAACAAAAACTGTTTGCAGTTTGAATATTGCAAGCTTCACAAAATTAAAGTCAGCCATACACTATGTATGGAGTATTATTGGTCGATTAAACAAAAACTTTTTAATTTTTAATTGATATTTAGAGAGAACATTAATTTAAAATTTTTCAGGTAAGGCAGTCTATTTTGTGGATTGGTTAGTCATGGTATTAAAACTAAAAGCCATTTTTTTTTACACTTTTGATTAGATATATCATAAAATTAAAAAGTTTGAATACTTATAGTCTCACAATTTTTTCAGTCCTGACATAGAGAGACTATAAGCATCAACTATTTACATTTGAAATGCTTATATAAAAGCAGTTTATCCCCAAAATGAATTGTATTCCTGTCCAGCCAGTTCCAAGCCTTTGGTGCTGGACAGTCATGTTGGTGACCTCACTCTTCTATTGCAATATTCAATACTGTTTAGTCACAATCCACAGATCCCCCAACTTCTGCCTTGTTACTGGACAATGCAAAGGCAGTGAATGACTATTAATACTTTTTCTACCGCCGGTACCCGGGTCTGGGGGAAGGAGGTCCTGGAAAAGATAAGCAGGGACTGCGTTATGTGAAATAGCAATGCGGCAGGTGATTAGCTTTGGCGGAAACCAGGAGCAGGGTCCGTAGTTGCTATACCAAATCTCTTCCAGCCTCTCCACAAACAGGAGCTTGGCAGGAGGTTGGAATGGGCTGGCAACAGCAAGCTATACACAGAGCTCAAGGAGGATTGTGGTTCAGCTTTGAATGTCTCCTGGAGATGGATGGTGAGCATAAGGGAGATATGCAATGAACCAGTGGTAAGGTTGTCCTGCAGGTTTCGGAAGGGCAAATCCAGATGTAGTTTGAAATGTTAAACTTACTTCAAACCCTCCAATAACCAAAAGAGCCTGGATGTTATGTTTTCTGATGTTTTCCACAATCTTTGGTAAAATATTCTTTGGCATTGTTCTTAAAAAAACAAAACAGAAAAAATGCATTCAATACTTTTACAATGATGAAACATGTAGTACATGAGACCAAATAATGGTCATTTTAATGTAGGAGATCACATGCATACTTTATAACGGTCACATGCAGTGTTTATAATTGTGTTGTGCCTACTGGTTAATCAAACTCCTGAAAACACAGAGACAATATTTTATCTAAAGAAATTGCATTTCTCTGGTTGGTAATCATGTTTTCTGTCTAAGGACACCACTTCCCATCGCTCCTCTTCTACTGCCTCTCTCTGCAGTTCTCTACACTGGCTTCCATTTCACCCTAAAATCAAATTCAAACTCCCGTGCTTTGCCTTCAAATCCCTCTACAGCTCTTGTCCCACTTACCTTTCTGCCCTAATAGAAATATACCTCCCTAGCCGCTCTCTCCACCCCTCCCATGACCTAATAATGACTTCATCACACGCATAGCTCCAAGACTTTTCTAGAGCTGCCCTGACTCTCTGGAATGGTCTTCCTCATCCTATTCAACTTACTCCTAATTTCTGCACATTTAAAAGAGCTCCTAAAACTCATCTTTTCGAACTCGTCTTCTTCTGTCTCCTAAACCCTCACTACTTCCCACCAATCCAGATCCCCCCTGGTGTGCGCTACTTCCCCCCTACCTCCTAGATTGTAAGCTCTTTGGAGCAGAGTCCTCTCCTCATTCTGTGTCATTCTCTGTCTGTCATGTACAACCCTTATTTAATATACAGCGCTGTGTAATATGCTGGCACTATATAAATACTGTTTATTATTAATAAAACCAATATATGCAACATGTCTGTGACTATCTGCCAAGCCAAGCCACAATGTGTGGGGCACCTTGGAATTGCAACTAATTTCCCAAACTAAATTTATTTTACTATATACAATTACTTTGATATTGCATGGTTACAAATATCTGTCCTTATATTATATTGTTAAAATTAAATTGTATAATTTGAATTAAATCTATATAATATTCACCTAAACTATCACAAACTATTAATTCAATTAGTCCTAATATAATACAGATTTAAAAAAAAAATTTGTCCAGCTTGGGTGATGACTGTTGACCCTTTATAGGTACAGTGGGAGGAATAAGATTGGCTACCCAGGGACAGGAAATGTGTGATTTACAAAATTATCAGGTGAAAAAAGCCTAATATAAGAAAGCTAATGCAACCACCACATCTTAGGAATGTTTAGCTGCAATATATGACATGTCTGTTTTTGGTTTTTAAACGCTTTTAGTGGTCAAGATGATATAAGGCTTACTTAGAACGATGCTTAATATAGCATGATGCAATACTTAAGTTATATTTAATTTGTTAGTTGATAGGCTACAAAAACATAATATTAACCTAATATTAATAAACACCATTATTTATTAGGAAAACATGGGTAGTGTTTTGTACAGAGGTTGTGTGGTTATTACTACTTGGAAATTAAGCACTTTTTGAAAATACATTCAATTTAATGTATTATTCATACAGAACAGTAAGCACATTAGAATATTACATTACAACTTCCTATACACTAAAAACTAATAAAATACATTATATAATAAACATGTATATTGACAGCACAGTACTGATAAAAATATATTATTGGCACTGGGGCTGACCTTTTTGTTCCTAGCAGTGAACCTCCACGTCCTAGCCATCCAGCAACATCATGCCAGCAAACTTCTTTAATCTTAAATTCGAAAAAACAAAAAACAAAACAAAAAGTAATTAGAACAATATTAATAGGAGATTTAACTATTTCCCACAACATGGTGCTTTCAATAGAAAATCATAAAACAAACCATTTTGATACATGTACACAACAATGAGGTTGATTACCTAAAAGAGCAGAGCAAAGTACCTGTTTTTTTATTCATTTACTTTACCTTCCCACACACATTTGGGTAACTATACAAAGCTAAACTAAAAAAAATATGGGATTAAGTGTGGAATGATAGGCAATGGTAAAAATTTTAGAAAAAAAATTAAACTAAAAAAGGAAAACACTATGACATAAAAACTGGCCAAGATGTTTACAGGTGTAAATGGTTATTACATCTCAAATCTTTCCAAAACGTATTAATAGTAGCGGTATACCATGTCCATACACTAAACTGTATAAATAACAAAACTTTAAATAAAGCAGGTAAGGGTTAAAATGCAGAGTTTATTATTGCTACATGTATACCCTATTTAATGTACAGCGCTGCGTAATATGTTGGCGCTATATAAATCCTGTTTATTAACAACAATAATAATAATATTGGGAAGATTTCTCTTCGCTTGCTGTCCCAGAGTAGAAAAAGGAAGGAAGCAAAATTTAATGAGGGAAATTCATCTCATCTCCTAAAAACTCTTTAGCAAAACTTTTTTACTACCTGTTTTTTACTACCAGAGTGGAAAATCTTCCCAGTGGGAAAACGGACAGCAATATTAACATTAATAAAGGCTCTTAACATTTCCCTCCTCTATTCGAAACAAAAAGGATTTGATCTTACCTGCACTTCAGCCCATAAGATTTCCTATTCAATCTGTTAGTATCTTATGTTAGTAAACATACAATGATGTCTACCATCATGTTTATAATAAACACTGAAATCCTGGTGCAAAAAACTGTGCAAAATAAAAAAAAGAATGAAATTACCTGTCCTTCTGAGAGGCCTTCAAATCCCTC
>NC_092864.1:66689706-66735832 GCF_032062135.1 Pyxicephalus adspersus | reverse complement strand
CCTTTTTCCTTTTTTGTTACACTCTCCTTACCTACAGAACTCTTTCACCCACAGAAATAATTTGCTGTTCACCAATTTAGGGAAAGACAACAAGTATGGCCACAAGGCAAACAGGGGTTTCAAAAGAGTTTAGACTTGACAGCATTCATAATGAAAGCTATAAGATCTGTTTAAATTATTGAGGGCGAGAAAAAAAAGTTCAAATAAACAAAGACAATAACCATGAAAGAAGGTAGCGGAGAAAAACTATGCACCATTATTCAGTGATTCTAGGTTTGGCAACACTTAAACCAGGCAGCTTACAATGGTTACCTACCTTCTCTTCTGATGGTTTTTGGTGTGCAAGAAGCTTGTATATGTTCCAGTTGTTTTCAAAGCTCCTGCAAAATAAAATAATGAAATGTGTAAATCTTTTCCAGGTTAAAAACTAACCATTAGGTTGATACCTAATAATGGTAACTAAATAAAAAAATTACCAATAAGAGGTTATTCATATTTATTTTTAAAATAATAATTGTACAACACAGGCCAACACAAGTAAAATCCACCCTCTCTCCTATGATTTACTATTTAATTCCAATGGGCACACCTATGACCATAGCTTGATTGCATTATTTCTGCTAATACAGGTTGACATTCAAAAATCCGGCAACTCCTGGACCTGAGGAGTGCCAGATTTTCGAAAAAATTCCGGAGAAAATGACTATACCTATTAAATAATAATAAATAATTAAACTGTATTATTATATCAGTAATACTAAGAAATTACATTTATTGCATTTAAAAAAATGAACGCATATCTCCAAAGCTGTATGGCTTACCTTCCCCTTAACTGAATGGCTTCATCAAATTTTTTCTCCTCCATAGCTTTTTGTACATCTTTTGTCTTGAATAAAGTAAAATGATTTGTTAAAAACAATAGGTAAAAAAATTAATACCTAAATAGTTTATATTTAGATCAGCTTATACTCGAGTACATACGATAACGTGTAGTTTACCTACAGGTGTTTTCCACAGCTGTTTAACCTCCCTAGCAGTAATCCAGAGTGTGGCTCGGGGTGAATTCTCCATACCAAAAGCGGTAACCCCGAGTGTGGAATTGCCAGGGAGGATAAAAAGCTTACCTGGTAAGCGGTGCCCGTGGCGTCCTCCAGTGATGCCCGGCATCCTCTTCCCCTGGCAATGCCAGCCAGCCATCTGAGTAACCTAATGATGCCTGGGCGATGCCAAGGGAAGCAGATGCCGTGGAGCATTTGCGAGCAAGCGTGTGGCTGGAGGCAGGACGGTGCGGTTGGGAGGCAGGAAATTTAAAATACCAAGTATTTTTAATTGTACCGCTTTTACATTTAAAAAAAAAATTAATATTCATACCGCCAGGGGGGTTAAAGGAAAAATCCAGGGTTTTGGAATTTCAGTTGGTATATTTTTTTTCAATTTTTCTTGCACTCGATTGTTTACATTTAAATCCGAGAACACAATATTTTTATATAAAAATGCCTCCAGCTTTAATCTCGATAAGTTTTAATACCTACATTCTACCAATTTTCAAACTGGCCTTTTGATCATACATTAAACTACCACATATTATTTCGCAAGATTTCTTTTTTTACAGACAGAAGTGTTGCAATTCTGTATATGTGATTACAGTTGGACTAAACGCAGCTGACAATACTACTTGACCTCCAGAGACAACTGCAAGACAAATACATGCATCATTTGAAGCATATTTCTAGAAGGTACAACTTGTACCCCTTGTTCAACTTTAGGATTGTCTATTTCAATTACTTGGTGATCAAATTTTGGATTTGGGGCTGGAGAAATAGTTGGGCTTTTAAACTACAGTAGTTCAAAAAAGCTGATCAACAAAGGCTCCTATTTTATGAATGTATATGTTTTATACTTGTTATGATCTGCTGCAGACTATTTTATTATATTTACTATATGCTCAGTTTTTACAAAAAAAGCTGTATAAGGTTTCTTTTATCTATATTAACGTTAAAATTTGCCGCTTTAGCCTATTTATGGTGGAAGAATATATATACCTAACCCTGGGATTTTTTTTCATAATTTAATCAGATATGTGCATCAGCAATATCCCCTCATTAAGTGCTAAATATAATACCTTTTGTAGGATTTTTTCTACCTTGTGTACCTCTTTTTAGTATTACCTCAAATGTCAAAACAGATAAAGACTAAACTTTTTTTCCTGTGGTTTACTAATAAAACCAAAATAAACCAATGGTAGAGCCATTAACAATATTTTTCTGCAGAGTTGCTGGTATGGCAACTGACCTATTATCATTTTTTGTTTGAATTACAAATTAAGTTGTAATGTGATTCACTGCATATTGCCGAAAAACGAGGGTGCCAAAAGTAGCTGAAAATATATATTTTTTTCTGTGGCAATAGTGAATTAAATGTGAACTAAACATGTAAGATAAAAGGTTGTAAACAGACAGGATCATTATTAGAGGAGGAGCAGACAATGTGCCATCTTCAATTAAAATAGCACAAACTTTTTCTTAAGAAACACTAAGCTGCACTTTGCTTTTACTATTGTGCACATATTTTGGGCTGATAATCCAGTATTCAGTATAGATTTTTGTTTATTTAATTCATATATACATAGAACTTTTATATTTTATAATATTATAGTATTATAGGGGATGGGGATGAAATTACATACCACTTGAACACACTCCATTAATGGCAGTCGAACAGACTGGTTCCCAGAAAGGCTTACGACACAGGCAGGAGTTTCAGGTGTTGCTTCCAGCAATGCAATGACTGCTTCCATACCCATTTTACTGCTCTGCAAACAAATGATATATATTTAAAAAAATAAATGAATAAAAACAAACTTTTTATATATAACTGTAGTCCTGTATGTGAAATAAAGAAGTTATACACTGTGCCTTAAAGTGGGTGACTGGGTCCTATTAAAAAAAAGAGGACATTTTAAGGCAGACTTATTACCACAGTTCTTACTTTACATAGAAAGGTACATAACCCTTCTATATACTATGATATGTCTTTATAAAAAAAAAAAGCAGCACCAGTAAAGACTGAATAGGAGCACAGAGCCTCCTAGGATTTGTACACAACGAATCCCCGAAGGCTTGTGGCTGCTCCTTCTGAGCATGCAAAAGGACCAGCATGCCCAGAAGGAGCTTTTCAGTAATTGAAAAAAGTGCTTACCTCGCGCATGCTATAGTTTTACAAATACGGCAAGCTACGTCTCCTGATTTTGCACCTGCGCAGTGCAAGAGCGGGTGACGTAGTCAGAAGACAGAATAATGAAAAAGATGGTGAGGACAAAGCAAGAAACCAGGATAATGGGGGACCATATGGAAGACAGCTCCAGAGGGATCAAGGGATCTGCGGAAGTAAAGATAAGCACTTTTTTGTTTTTACTTTACTTCTACATAAAAACATTCAAGAATGAACTTTAAGCCCTGCTAAATATTTTACAAAATATGAATCAGTTAGGGGTTGTAAGTGAATGGCCTAACCGCCATACTGGTAGCCAAAAGCTACAGGAAAGATTGATTACATTTAAAGAGGTTAAATCATCAAAAAGTTATGAGTTACCAAGACACGATCAAAGGCTGATGGTGTTCCTCCTCGTTGTACATGTCCAAGTACGGTTACTCTGGTATCAAATCCTAGGCGCTGTACAACTAGCTGTGTAGATTAAAAAAAAAAATATCACGTTTATATACAGCTGACATACATTATATAATTACAGCGTCTGTAGTCACGTCACTAGCTGTCCCAGAGGAGCTCCCAGTTTAATACCCCCATCATGATAACAGGCTTAGGCCCAAAACCTTAGTCTAAGACCTGTTTTTGGGGGAAGTCAATTAACTCCCACAAACACAAACTTCAGACCAAAATTTAAATCCCAGTTCTGCAAGATGAGAATGCAAGCCACCAAAGAGATATTTTTTTTTAGCCATGTACATCTCCACCCAAGCAGTGATTTACTATTTTAGGGTACATTTGCATCCTTGCATTTAATTTATGTGGCCTATTTAAATAGATGGACAGCCAACACATGAAAATCCCCCTTACTCTAAAAAAAAAATAATAAAAAAAAATACATGCCACAATGCACAGAAGAGGTATTTGAGTACTAATGAAAATAAATGACCACAATGTGCTGACACATGTAACATGGATTGGTGTACATTGCGGTAAGCCAAGCGTTTAACTGTGTAAATGGTCTATTCGTATAGAATGAAGCTTACCAAGCAATATTACAATGGAACAGACAAGCCAGAAGAGAGGTCAACAGATGAAACTCGAGACCTACGCTTGCCATAATGCTAAAGCAAAACTACACATCGCAATAAAAATTACTTGCAGTAAAAAATTGTTGCAGAAGAGACAAGTAGAGTTGAATTCAATGGTCAGGCACTTTTTTTTTTTTTTAAACCCACTAAAATGATTTGCAACCTAAATCTCTTTCCACATTTTGCTGTTGTGTGTTTTGTTGTGTTATGTAATTTAGCATACAACTCCATGTTTACTGTTTTAAGTAAAATAAAGCCATGTTCACATAAGGGAAGATTTATTTTATTACATAAGGGACATCACCTTCAATCTGAAAATTTAAAAGAGGGTTACAAGTCATAAGGATGAGGTTTAGGTGTATATATGGCCATTTTTTTTAGCTTTGAAGTAGAAAAAGACCGGATATCCTGTCATGTTTTACTACCATGGAGTGAGACACACTTTCTTGGTAAAAAAAAACATATAGTTTTCTTCCAGATCAGTGCGATAAATTAAGAGTGAAACTTTTACTTTGTAAAGTGTTTCCTGTAGTGACTGATTACGGCCACTCTCCCTAAACATACACCTAAAGGTATATTCATCAGGAAGTAATTGATACATATACTTTTTAATGGTATGCAGTGTTTCATGTAATGCGTCTGTTAATGTTATTCTCTATTTCTGCACTATAAAGAGGTCTGGCCTAAGATTTATCTAACAGCCATTAACTTGTTTTACAGCACTACCAATATTTTCCCAAACTATTTTGAAAAAAGTAAGTAAAGCAATATTATACAAATATCAATATAAAAATAAATATATTAAAACAATAATCTTCTTGTAAATATAGTAACATTACAGAAGTTTTCATAGCTCTGTTCTTTTTTATAAAGTACACTAAACTAGAGAAAAAAACTGCAGAGTTATTAGAAGAGTTTACTCACATCTTTCACATATTTAGAAGTTATAGGCTCCCCATTGCAATCTATAGCTCCTTCTGCAATAATAATGATATTTAATCTTGATCCTCGACTTCGAGCCTGCATAAAAAAAAATACTCACAAATAAAGAAATACATACTGCTTTCATATATATAATTTATATGTAAAAATTCCAGCCACTAAGGAAAGAACTGATGGTTTCAGACTTCAGATATATTATCAAACTAAAGCTGACATTGCTTTGCAAAGATTTCAAATTCGCTATGTAGGAATGACTCTGTGACATGACAAGAGAAACCAATATAAGTGCTTACAATAATCTCAATGCACAGACATTACAGACATTAGATGGGAAAATAAGAGGATTGGCATGGTTTACCCCAAAGTAGAAGAAAAAAAAAGTAGAATCTCAAATAAAATTAGAATTTAGGCTGTGTGGTATTGCAGATAAAAAGAAGAGTATATTATAGTTTTAATACCCTTCTCCTAGGCAATACATACATGCATTACCACATATACAAATGTATTCTATATCTAGATGCAAATATATTTATAATTATTACACAGTATTTATACAGTGCCAAAATATTACGAAGCGCTTTACAAAGTGCATTGTCATATCACTAACTATCCCTCAAAGGGGTTCACAATCTACCAAATAAACCTATAAAGTTTTTCAGCTGATGCCCAATATCCACTATACCCAGATAAGAGTTCTCAATATTTAATATATAAGTAAAATCTGCACGTCAGCACTGTTTGCACACTTATTAGCTCAATGAATTGTTTGCATTTATTAAAAAATATTTTTGTAATACTTGCCTCTCCAAGTCTAGAACACATGACATCCTCCCACCCTTCTTCAGGAGGACTCTCTGGAATAAAAAGCCAGTCGGCTCCTGATGCCAATGCCGATACTAAGGCTAGATACCTATGACAAATTGAGTGTATCATTACAAATTAGCCACATTATTATTATTATTAAACAGGATTTATATAGCGCCAACATATTACGCATCGCTGTACATTAAATAGGGATTGCAAATGACAGACTAATACAGACAGTGATACAGGAGGAGGAGCCACATTTGGTTTCATTATTTTAGGAGACATATGAAAAAGCAGAAACAAATAAAGAAGAAGAAAACTTATCGGATTATAGGCCCAAATGTTAAATTTTGACAAGACCTCTACTATTTAGGACAAGCTATATCACATGGGGAGTGCCCCATCATATCAGGATCACCTCTTTATATCTGGAACCCTTCTTTACATTAGTGTCCCTAAAGTCATAGCATAGCTCCCTTTCATGCCAACATCGCCTCCTTTAAATTAGAACCCTACATTCAAATCAAGAGCCCCCCAGAGCTCTTTTAGCTCAGGGCCTAAACAGATCACCCACAAATGTAATTTCGCCTGACAGTGCAGAATGTCTACTACAGTCATCTTTCAAAGCCCAGTGGGGAGGAAGACATTACATAAAAAACAGCCAGGAAGAGGAAGTGAATGGTAGAAGATCTCCTTTGCACCCTTGTGTACAATAGTGAGTGGAGAGATGGTGCCCATTAGGGAGACTCACTGGGCTAAGGGGCCTGAGCTTGATCAAGACGTTTGCAACCCACGTCCCTATGCCATTGCCACTAACTGTCTCAAAAAGAAGCTTACAATCTAATATTCTACTACAGTCATATCTCATTACCATAGTTTCAGGACAGTATGGGGGGAATCCAAATAATCTATCAGTATGTTTTTTGGCATGTAGGAGGAAACCGGAGTTTCCAGATGAAACCCAGACAAACAAAGAGAATGGGCAGCACCGTGGCTCAGTGGCTCAGTAGTAGCACTCTTGGCTCAGTGGTAGCACTCTTTTCAGCGCTAGGTCCTAGGTTCAAATCTTGGCCAGGATACTATCTGCATGGAGTTTGCAGGTTCTCCCTGTGTCTGAGTGGGTTACCTCCAGATACTCCGGTTTCCTCCCACATCCCAAAAACATGCAGTAAGGTTAATTGGCTTTCCCTCAAAATTGACCTTAGACTAAATTAATGACATAGGACTATGGTAGGGACATTAGATTGTGAGCTCTTTTGAGGGACAGTTAGTGACACGACTATCAACTTTGTACAACGCAGATGGCGCTATATAAATACTATGTAATATTAATAATAAAAGGGAAAACCTACAGACTTTGTACAGGCAAGTGCCCTGGCTGAAATTCCAACCTGGTATGCAAGTCCTGCAAGGAAAGAGTGCTAGCCACTGAACCACTATGACATAAGTGGTTATTTTCAGAGGAACTATAGAAGAACAATAAAATCCACACTGCAATAAATGTATGTAAAGTTTTACTAGTCAGAGGTTTAAAGGTTTTACTATTTTATCATCTAGACTCTCCTGCCATACAACAACTTCAGTTGCTGGAACTTTGAGCAGAATGTACTGCCTAATGCCTAATACAGTCTGTAGCTGAACAATCTCTCATTATAAAGAAAAACTAAAATGCTTTACCCACAATGCCGTCCCATCACTTCAAGCACAAACGTCCGTTGATGACTATGATGGAAAAAAATATATATATTAGTATTTTTTGTTTTAAATAATCTCAAAAAAGCAAGAAGTTACACATTAAGCAGAATCATTTAAAATCAAGCTATCTGCGCACAGCAGACAATTTATCTCAACAGATGTTTTGGCAAAGGCTAAATAACAGAAATGAGCCATAAACCGACAACATACCTTGCATATTGCAAATTAGTTTGCAGAAGCAACCTAGTTAATTTGTATCTAACCAAGTAGACCTCCATACTACATAAGTCTTGTTAGATCTAAATACGAAAGGACAGACAGTCTAGGAGCTGTCTCTAGTCCCTGATCTGTAGATCAGTAGAGCATGCATATTAAATAATAAAACGTTCTTTATATATGCATGTTAACGCTAATATAGAACTAATGAATCATTGGATCTAAAAGGTTTAATTAAGGAAATCTGTACTTTGAGAAACACACAGGCTTCAACTGCCATGATGATAATATAAAATGTTAACTGTCTGGATGTCAAGCTTATTTGGGGGCATTAATACTTTACATTAGTATGAGGCCTGACTTCAATTCATTGATGAGCAACTCAAATGCAAAGAACACTAAAAAGTGTGATTAATATCAATTCTATTTTGGAGGTTGCAAAACATAATGAAACTGGCAAAAATGATGACACAATGATTGCACAACATAGGCAGTAGTCTTAACTTGCAAAGGGAGTTGTTCTAAACTTATTGAAGGAATATTTCCTGCTTCTATTCTACTGTGAGAACTGTGGCCATTGTGTTAGAAGTACAATAAAAAGAGAACAGTTTTCTTGCTTTTTATTTTTTGCATTGCTGTAAATGAGCCTTCTAATAACGGTTATGTGTAGAATTCTTTGCTAACAAAAAAAAAGTTAATATATATATATATATATACACATATATACACACACACACACATATATACACATATATACACAAACACACACACACACACACACACACACACACACATACATACATATATACACATACATGCGCTTTACAACAAAACTGCATTGCTAACCTTTGAGCGGTAGTAGTGATTGCATCAATTACTTCCATAATTCTATGCAATGCCGAGTCTGTTCCAATTGTCATATCTGTACCACAAAAGTCATTATCAATTGAGCCGACAAGTCCAACAATATTCAAATGAGAATATTTAGCAGCAACATCTTCAGTTATCTGTTCTGAAAAACAAGCAAAAATAACAGATAAATTTACATTGCAATCACAGTTCATACCATGACAGATTTCCAGGATAACCCAGCACTGCCTTTTGGCTCAGGTTTACTAATCTACTGGGCCAAATTTTAAAACAAAAACTTTATACAGGACTTTACAGGCACGCACGACAAATTATACCATTCAATATTCATAAAAACACAACTTATTAGAAAATGCTCATCAGAATTTCTGTTCTGATATACATTGATCAAAGCCTATCTATAGTTCTTGACTCGTTTAACAACTTCGTCTTTAGGAAAACTTTTTGATGGGAAAATTTTTGACCAAATAATTTCTGACTGATGATTTCTGACAAAGGGAGGTCTTGTTTAACCCCCTTAGCGGTATTCCGGAGTGACTCGAGGTGGATTTCTAGGCAAAAATCGGTATTCCCCGAGTCACACTCAGGGTAGCTTTTAACGAAAAAACAACCTCACTTACTTTGTTCTGTCGCTGTCCCCCGGCGTCTCGCTAGTCCCCGCAGGCCCTGGGGACACGTCCTTTCTCCTCGATCTCCAGCCGCAAATTCCAGAGACGAGATCTACGGGGTTTATTGGCGACGTTGGTACATGCGTCGGTGCGGGCAGGAGGACCAGCAGGAAATTCAAATAATTGCGTATTGGATTCAATACAAAATAGCAGTATTGAGTCCCATACAAAGAAATATTCATATGATGTTTTATATATATATATATATATACACACACACACACTATATATGCTACTGAACACTTACATTACATGTTAAATTGTTTTTTGTTTGTTTTTTAAAGTTTATTGATAAATATTGGTGAGTTATGCCGAAGAATTATACATAGCCTACAATGAAAAATAAATTTTCATGAAAAAAATGGTACTGCTTTTTGCGTGGAAATTTGGACAGAATTAGACTGCTAGGGAGGTTAAAGAATCCATTCTGCAGAGATTTTGCTGGCCAGAGCAAGTATCTTGTGTGTGCTCTCTGTGTGTGCGCTCTGGCCAGCAAAGTCTCTGCAGAATTGATTCTTTAAACAAGACCTCCCTGTCAGGAACCTATGAATAGGTTTGGGCCTGCAAATACTAACCACTTAATCTTTGAAAGCCTTTTTAAAGTACTTTTCTAGGTGGATTTCACTTTGAAGATACTAATTAGGATGAATATATAAAGGATCTCCAACCCTAATCCACAATATCATACAAGTGAATGTTTTTACATATTATAAGAACAGCATGTTCTTGAAACTGGGATACGAATCATTAAGATACCTCATCATAGCTTATAACCACCAACTTGAGTGAGTGATGGAACTTTACCCCTATTGACATTTTTGTCTCCAAACAAGCTTTTAAAGTACAAATGCTTAATATCGTCCCAATAGTCCATGTATGTCTCAAGCTCCCGAGGAGGCCTATTTGGCGATACCCGTCAGAAAATAAGGGACTTAAGGGTATACACCAAAGATCCTGTTTGTCCATAGGAACTACCTGGATCCATCTTTTTTTCCCTACATTACCAGATTACTAACTGTCTGGTTTTCTCAGCAACCCTATCTCAACGCATGTTGTTAATACAAAAGAGGAATATTCAAGTTCCAAGAACTGTTTAATTATGTCTTATACATATTACACAACCTTATGGTTTTTTTTTATTATTGTAACGTTTATTTTGAATACAAGCAGCAAAAAAAAAAAAAAAAAAACCCTCTTTCTCTGTTCTTCCTTTATTTAATATGTAATATTTTAACTAATAATTATTTATATGTATTAAATGTTAATTATTTTAATGTCTAAGTCACTGGAATTTTTATATATTAGTTGTGGTAAAAAAAATTTCCCCATCAAAAAGGTCTTCTGAGGCAGAGGAAGTTTCGAAACCTATCAGGAACTATGAATGAGCATTGATGAATGTATCAAAACACTGAAATTCTGTATGTGTGAGCAATTAAATAAAAATGATATAGTTGTGTGGGGACCCTACTGTGGTCTCTACTGTAAAATTAATAGGATCAAAAACATTTGGGAACAAATCTAAATATTAATTTACAAAAAAATGCATCCAAAGTACACACATGAGAGATGATAAGAAAGAGATGATAAGAAAACATGCTATTTATCACTTGGGTTAACAATACATAAATATAATTCTGACCAGTGAAGCACTTTTCTCAGTTAGGACAAAGTTACGGAAGAAAACTAGAAATACCTGACCAACAACCAACTAGAAAGTGAATAAAAAACAGGGTGTTCAATGATGGAGATATGTCATCCAAGTGAGCCATATGCCTTTCTACGACTAGCCTTACAGGGTACATTCAATGGTATAATGACAAAATGGGAGGAAATTTACTCTGAAGAATGCATATATCATAGGTAAAGAACATATTCTCAACATTTTTACTTTACATAAAAAGGTAGACAACCCTTATAAAGTAAAAGTTTCTTTTTTTTTGTTGGGTGTGGCATTTTCAAAAACTTACCACATGAGGGAATGTGCATGTATTGCAGTGATGTGCAGAATAGGTTCCGTTTACAGCATGTACAAAAGTAAGTTGCAACGAAGAAAGAAGAACAACTGAAATAAACGGGGTCTTATGAACTTTTCATGGTTTCACGTGCAGACTTCATAGAAAACCCATGCTATGGTATTACAACACATAATTTTACTAACTCAATATACATACATACTGGCAAACACATTGATTGGATTTTTACTTGCCATACCTTCTTTAACAAGTTCCTCAAGCAAACCACTCCACTCCTTTCGAAAAATATTTGCACCAGTTAAACTTCCATCACCCCCAATGACACACAAATTTGTTATGCCATGCTGTACAAGGTTATAGGCTGCTCTCAGACGACCTTCACGAGTGGTAAATTCTTTGCATCTAGCACTGCCAATGATGGTCCCACCCTGAAAGAAAAATTTTCACTTTTGTAACCATTACATTTAGAAAAATTAAAATTTTTGTATTTTTTTCAAAAAGTTTTTCAAACAAGAAAGTGGGCATTTCAGGGGCTACATAGTTAAAATCAAAATCAATACATTTTTTGGATTATACAGGAATATTTGAACATATATTGATAAAAAAAAGGTAGTGTGTGGTATTTGAACAGGGTATTTGATCTCAATGTTGCTACAAGCCAGAATAATAATAGTAATAAATATTTAATATCACCCCTCTAGAGTTTGACTCTTGTGAGCTAGTTTCTGCAATAGAGGGGGAAATTTCATTTGATGCGTTTCGCAGCAATATAGCTGCTTCTTTAAGAATGAGCAACAAAGATCAAATATATAATCAGCAAATAGAAGAAATGGTTGTATCCATTACACGCAACACCACTACAGGAACTAATGCCAGCAGCACAAACACAGGAAGGAAATCCCGGAACTGGAGTCTAATGACTAAACCCTTGTTTTGTTTGCAATCCACAGAAAAAGCATCTATCAACAGTTTGAGGGCATTTCCAGAGTGTTTCCGATCACCAATAAATAAGATGTTCAAGGTAGATAAAAGTCTCTACCAAGTACCTTGGTCTCCTGGGGAAAATGTTAATTTTTGTATTTTATTATTAATCATTTGATCAATGAAAAAAAAAAGTGTCTGTTACAGGTAAACTGTTCTTGATGTCAAAACCCTTTTTATTTCAGAAACAAGCTGTGATGCATCAGACCCCCAATTTTTGCATCTCTGCTAAAAAGACTTAGACCAATATTACCAGAGAAAAAAAATGTTCATTTGTTTCAACCTGCTAACAGTTTTTTCTGTATTTTTATTTTCTAATGAATAACTTTTATTATAATAATTTGTATTATATCTGTCTGTATTATATCAGTCTATAAATCAGCCAACAAAACAGGAAAATGAAATGGGATTACCTAAATCCAGGGAATGTAAAATGCCTAAAGAATATCTGCAAGAAATGGCTCAGACTAAAATATTTGCATTACCTCATCTATCACAAAATCTATAATTTTCCCTGTTATCACTTCTTTTTTTAATAAACTTACCAGTTGGATTATATTTGATACACTAAGCCAGTTTGCTTGCTTGATACATTCACCTCCTTCAACCAATCCTTCATAACCCTATAAAGGAACAAGACGATGTTAATCCAAAAACGTCAACATATTTACATTTTTTGAAGCAGCATAGCACAGTTATTTGCTCCAGGGCCCATTTACACCTTTGACAATGCATTTATACGCACAAAACACATTATATATGTATGCATTGCAAGTGAATGAGAAACATTCGGAAGAGAAATTTCTCATGATGGAGGTGCACCAATGCGTGATTCATGCATTTTGCGCATTGAACATCCACTTAAAAGGGACTATTTACTACAAATTAACAAAAAAATTCTGATAAATTGCAGTGCATAAAACTTAATAGCCATATAGGTATAAAAGCTTCTACTTTAAATACATTTTCATGCCACACCAGACAAACGTGAGCTGGCTCTCAATTTAGTATGCATTACCATCTAAAATGACAAATTCTCCAACACCATAACAAAAAACAAAAGAAGCCACATCTAAGCAGATGCAAAATAAATATCTGAATATCACATGCAGTGGTTTGTCCCAATTTTTGTTTCGTATCAATATAAACGGACATTGCAGATTCAATGGGCCTGATTTATCAAAGCTCTCTATGACTGAAGAAGATACACTTTCATCGGTGAACCTGGGTGATCCAGCAAACCTTTAATAACTCAGGTCCAATGAAAGGTTCAGCTAGGCTTTTAAACAAAATAATGACCTTTGCTTAGTTAAAGCGGAAGTAAACTGAAAAAAAAAAAAAAAACTTTCACAGATCCGTCGATCCCTTTGGTGGTTTCCCCAATCCGGGCGCCGCCATCTTCTTTGCCCTTCTTCCTACATCACCGGATCTCACACTGTGCAGGCAGGAGATAGTGGCCTAGATGGAAAAAGGAGTGCTGATCTCACTGTGCATGTGTGCCCAAGATTGGCATGAGTGGAGGGAGCAGCCAGAAGCCTCTATGATGCATGTATCCTGGGGAGGCTCTGCACTCTCATTCTGTCTTGATTGCTGAGGGGATGGGGCTTCACCCTTTTTTTTATCTTAAATAACACATGCACTTCCTATGCTCTCCCTATCAAAATGCTCTATTTCTTTAGTTTAGCCTCTTGAGATAAAAAACAAATTCCTAATAAATACAAAGAAGGGTAATTCTTGCTGTTTCAGTTAAAGTAAATCTGCTCATCCCAAAACATCCCGATATTCTTAGGGTATAGCTACAAGACAAAGACAATACTTATACACTTGGCTCAAGCTACCATGATGGAGATTTTGAGGTTTCTGTTGACAATAGCAAATTAAAGCAAAACTAGATTAAATTATAAAAAATTGGGGGCAGACAGATCTTTTATTGGAGAAAGGCAATGTCTCATGTGCAATAAATAAATTTATGTGCCTGATAAATCTTAACTGTGCCGTATATTCCAGACTCCTCACCTAGTCTTCTTCTGGGGTTTTGGATCTTCAGCCATCATGGCCAGGCTGAAATGACGAGACTCCTGCACATGCACTCCTGCATTTAGTCATTTCCAGTAGCTGGCTATACCAGGATCAGGATTGTACACTGAGCTGTTTATAGTATGTGCAGTGTATCTTTAAGAAAAATTTGCAGGCAAGAAAGTTTTGTTGCAGAAGGGACAACATCTGACCTTTCGACAAAAAAAAAAAGAGCCTGCTTGCTCACAATATTAGTTCCCCTTTAAGGGCTGAGAAGTCATATATTTAACTTGCAGAGGGCTCATTAGTATGTAAACTGTATATACATACCTAATAAATAATAAAATGATAAATACTTGCTGTCAAAGTCACTGAACAAGTCTTGTTAGCCCCACAAAAAAAACAACACATGCCACATTTCAGTTTTATAAGTAAATGGTGAAACGTAAATAATGGCTCTAACGCTCAACTAGTTAAACGCAAAGTGTTTAGGTTAATGAAACGTGACAATTCTAGTGGTAGTAAATGATTCACGTGCCACATGCAAATAAAGGGGGAAAAATAGCTCATATACCTTCAGGCTTCCTGCTCTTGCTTCTTTTCCAAACACTTTTTTGGGTGGCAACGTCGATTGAGGTTTCATTACTTATGTTGGCTCCTAAAGTGATTTGTGATTCTTTTAATGATTGATCTATATACAGGAGTACACAATATCCCATGCCTACACAAATGTTTACTACCTAAATTTAACACAGATACAAATACTTCCAGACATAGTGAAGCCCCCCACAATACAATAGCCTGATTAGGAGATGAAGGAGAAAGTTTAGGAAGTATAATACTGCTATTCAGCTTGCTCCTACTTTCTGCTCATTTAAAAGAGCACTCAAAACCCATTTTTTTCAAACTTGCCTACCCATCTCTTTCTGTCTTTTGAAACCGTCACTACATATCCCCCCTCCTATTGTGTGTAAATTCCCCCACCTACTAGATTGTAAGCTCTTCGGGGTGAGGCCCTCTCCTCCAGTGTCACTGTCTTTATTAGTCTGTCATTTGCAACCTCTATTTAATGTACAGCGCTGTGTAATATGTTGCCGCTATATAAATCCTGTTTATTATTATTATTAATAATAATAATAATAATAATAATAATAAAATTAATAATAATTTCAAGTCTTCATCAAAAATTCACCTAACTTCCTGCTTTTGTGGCCAAGTCACAAAGTTAGAGCAAATATTTCAAAGGGTCCAGGCAAAAACATACAAACAGTACAGGCCTGGAATACATGCAGGTTTCCCCATGTAAAGACTTTGCATGTACAGAAAAGCCTGCATGTACAATCGGCCCATCAGTCCTGCTATGGGCGTACATTTTTGTGGACTAAGGTGTCAGCTCTGTCCCTTCAGAGGGTGAGCAATGAGCAAATTCAGTTCAAGTTAACGGACACTAAAAATCTTTTTGTTTGTCTGTAAGTGTGACATTTTTCCCACCGTCCATCGATGGAAGAGGCATTCTTCCCAAGGACCATCATGTTATAATACTGTGAGCTGTAGATATATTAATTATAGAACAGGTTCCATGAAGACCTGAAAGTTATTTGAATGGTTCCCTCAAGGTCAGGAAACACTGGTTTAGAGTCCTTATTCTTCTCTTACTCAAACACTCCTAGTCTCAGATCTCTGCATCATTAAAACATCTGCTGTAGTCAGCATTATGCTGTAATCTAAGAAAAGAACCTGGGGTTACGGCACAGTATTGATTTTTAGACAAGGTCAATCAATAATGATAACATTTTGTCTGCTGTATATTAAACAGACCAAAAAGGGAGAAAAACACAGAAGTTTATATTAGTGTTTTATAAAAGGAATATAACATTGGCGCATTTTTCTGGCTTTGTCCTTGGATGAGTTCCATCACTTTTTGTTCTAGTAACAGCAGTCGCCAATGACAAAGTGAGGAAACATCTCCACAGCAGTTTAATGGAAAGCAATAAAATACTGGCATATGTGATATGGCTTATGGCACATATGTGTTTGTGTTAAGATCTCTTACAACATATAAACTACAGTATACCAATGATTTCTCACATTTAAGCCCATGTCTCAGAACATTACCTGGGCCTTGTAGCCAATATGTAGCTGTCGTGGACAAGGAGCTACACGTCACATACCATATTGTTATTAAGGAATACACAAGTAATTTGTCATTTTAAATGTATATACAGTATTGTTACACTGCAATATATCTACAACATATAATGCCTGTGGAATTTGTAGGCTTGACACACTTTACCCTCTTTTCACACAAAGAAAACCACTAGAATTGTAAAGTCAGTCATTTAGGTACCAGCAATATTGGTTTACTGCAGGTGTGCACAAGATAACAGGATTTAAACTCCAGGGAATAGACAAAGAGCTATAAAATAGATATGTCTATTTGCATTCCAGTTTACCTTTCTAATTAACCTTTCTTCTAGTTTAGCAAGAAAAAAAACCGATTGAATTTACTACTCCTCACAGGTCTGAAACAGGTATGACAGAATATTGGATAAACATTTAAACTCATATTTAAAACTCCTCTGAGTAGAACTAAAGTCAGTCTGCAGTGGTTATAGCCAAATTAAAGCGGAACCCAAAAAAAAAAAAAAAAAAATCACACTTACCTTTAATCCCGCAGATCTGTTGCGAGGTTTCTTCATTTGGGTCCCGTGTTGTCCCGGTATCCATCTTTGGTCTGACAAAGAGGAAGCACCAGGCGCTGACATCTTCTCTCGTCTTCCTACGCCACCGGATCTTGCACTGTGCAGACACGAGATCGGGTGGCGTAGATGTGGAAAAAAGATTGCCGATCTCACTGCGTATGCAATTGTTTCTTCTATTAAAGAAAGGGCTCCTTCTGCGCATGCCTGAGATCAGAGCATGTGCAGAAAGAGCAGCCAAGAGACTCCCGGGATGCGTGATGTAGGTATCCCAGCAGGTTTTGCGCTCCATTCTGTCATCAACACAAAAAGGGGAGGTGTTGCACTAAAAAAAAAAATCAGTTTTTTACTTTAAATAAAAGGGTTGTCCACCCTTTAATGTAAAGTAAAAATGTTGAATTTAGGTCCGCTTTAAATCATAAATCATATATGTTTATGCCTTTTTGACACATCTCAAGTTTCGCAAAATTCTTAGACAATATGTAAATGTTTTTAGAACACATGCGACAAGTTATGTGCATCCTATATGTAATAGAGCTTTAAATTAACACATTTAAAAATCAAAACAAAACATACCTCATATACATGAAAAACTTTCGCTCCAACATAAATGCCCATACGAGTAACAGAACGAACTGCGGCATTCATTCCTGGAAAATATAAATATACCAACTCAGGTAAATCAAGTTTTAACTAATAACTGTCCTTTCCAATTTATGTGATTTACAATACATAAATGCTTCACAGTTAAAATGTTATACCCAACTACTAAAAAACATTAGTTATGTATGGAGCACTACTAGAGGGCCACAAAGTAGAGCCCAATTCCAGTTAACAACCAGTTCCAGTTGGTTCAAGCTTCACAATCATTATTATTAAACAGGATTTATATAGTGCCAACCATTTACAGTACATGTACAGTGCTGTACATTAAATAGAGGTTGCAAACGACAGTCAGACACAGACAGTGACACAGGAGGAGGAGGGTACACTGCCCCGAAGAGCTTACAATCTAGTAGGTGGGGGAAGTATCACACAATAGGAGAACAACCATAATCTGAGCCAGATCATCTTTTACATAGTCTGTTGTACTTTGCTATGCATGGCTAGGTCTATTGCATTGTTGCTTTTGTAAATTACAACAATTTGGTATTCTGGGAAGAACTGGCATTTTAAGGCAACTGCAAAAGGTATTTTACAACTTCTGCTGCAATGGTGGGAGAGGATTGAACACTTTTAGATGACCCTGTAAAAGTGCAAATACTCATGTTTTGCATTCCTGCTACTTTAAAGCTGATCTTCAGACAAAGACGATAAAGCGGACCTTTCACCTAACTTTACTATATTAAAAACTCCCCCTTTTTTTTTTAAAAAAGTATGTATTTAAATGTCTTTCCTATTTTTAAATTACCTTTTCATTCTTCATTGATTTTTTCCTGCCCACCTCTTGTTGTTTCTTGCTGAAGTGAAGGTAACTAGCAGGTGAATCCTGCACCTCATAGAATGAATGTCACGTAGTACAGGAGCCTGGAGGACTGATGATATGTCTGATCTCATTCGGCACAGTCGCAACATCAGGGCAGCACAGTGGCTCAGTGGTTAGTACTGGCCTTTGCAGCGCTGGGTCCCAGATTCGAATCTCAGCCAGGACATTTTCTGCATGAAGTTTGCGGGTTCTCCCCACGTGGGTTTTCCTCCCACATTCCAAAAACATGCAGTTAGGTTAATTGGCTACCCCCAAAATTCACCTTTTATTGTACATTCACTGTATTAAAGACATATGACTATGGTAGGGACATTAGATTGTGAGCTCCTTTGAGGGACAGCTAATGACATGACTATGGACTTTGTACAGCACTGCGTAATATGTTAGTAATACTGTGTAATAATAATAATCTGGTGCATGTAAAGAACAAGGTCATATGACTTTATGGAAGACTTCTGATGGCACAACTACAATCTTACACATGTGCAGTACAAGAATTGATGCTGGGTAAACATCACAGGAATTGGGAATAGACAACAAAAGTAGGTGGCAGCGAAGAAGCAAAGAAAAATAACTTTGTTGAAGACTTCACAAGATAAAAAGGTGCAAAGTCTGCTTTATTAAGCAGATGAGCTATATGTATAAGAGCTGACTGATAAGCTCATGTCTCTGTGATTCTACTCTATCCTCTGATAAACATGCTTCTTGTACTGCAACATACCGGACTGGCTGCGCAAGCAGATTTTCCTTCCTACTCACTGGACAACAAGCAGCTACTGACACCAAGTCAAATCAAAGTTTAAATTTATTGTGCATGTTTATTTGCCTGAACATGGTGCATTGGTACATGTATTCCTGGGAAGGTGCGTACGTTTCCCCATGCACAAACTTGTCAGCCCTGTCGGCACCAGACAGGCGATTTAAATACCTCCACTCCATTCCCGAGTGGTGTTCAGCTTATCCTGTGCCAGATCTGACGCATGACCTTGGATTTCTCATTAAGATTGAGTTTTGCTTTTGACTTGTTTCTTGGATTACCCCTGCTATGTACACATACAGATTTTTCTCGTCCAATGATTCGCTTAGAGACGATTTTGATGTGCGATTTTTGATTTTGACGAATCTGATGTGTGTACAGCGCTCGTCGTCCGAACGACCGTCCTGGTGGATCCGAGGACAAGGAACAACAATGAAAATGAAGGGGAGAGAGCGCAGTGGGGTACCGCTCCATCGTTCTCCCAACTCCCCTCTCCATAGAGCAGAACGTTGCTGTATGTACTACGCTTGTTCATGCATCTTTCATTCATTTATTGTTGGAAAGAATCGTGAAAAATCCTTTCCAACAACAATTATTGCATGTGTTTATGTAGCCTTAGGCTTGTTCTTGACCCTGCTTCTGTTTCCCGTTTTGTAGCAAGTTTTTGACCTCGGCCTGTTGTCTGACCCTGCTTTTCTCTTCCATTCTGTACCTCACATATCAACAAAGTGGTAGACCTCAGCCTGCTCCCCAGTTGGTTCTTAATTCTGCCAGCCAGTCTCCATGGCCTCCTGTGCTTTGCTTATTCATCAGCTCTTGTGCCCCATCCTATCTTCTGGGGCATCCACCAGGTACATAATATATATTCTGAAAAGGAGTGCACATCTGGGATGTACAGGAGCATAGTTATCAATCCACGGGGGAGCCTATACAGGAGATAGGGATGCGTTATCACTGTGCTGGCCATCTGACTGCTAACAGGATCGGAAATTCAGGAATCAACGACGACTGAGATGTAAGGGCAATGAAATATAAAGAAAAATGGGAATTTTATGATACTTAAAGTGGAACAAAAATCCCACTTTTAATGTAGGCAATTCATTAGGTGGGTATTGGAGAAAGGGAGAGACGATGTCCCGTCTGCAATAAATGCAATAACCTGCCCAATGGTCACCCAATCATGAAATTTTGCTGAGCGCAGCTTAGCATTGGTTGCCAGGGAGACCAGGCAATCCTGACTTCCTTTAGGGGAACCAGTGACATCATCACAGCGCGGCCAATCAAGATTGTCTTCCAGAAGAAAGGAAGAAAGATGGCAGCTCCCCACCATGGAAAGGGTAGGTAGTTTAGTTCCACTTTAAATGTATATGTAAGAGCTGAGACAAACTTCTCTGTAATAAAACTGTAAATTATAAAATAATTCACCAGGGTAAATGAATAGGAGAATGTAATGAGCCATCTCTAGCCCCCTCCTCACCTCAGTAATAATAGAGGCCGAGCTGAGCTCCATACACATAAGAAGATAAAGTGATTTCCACTCACCTTGTGCGTCTCCCCCGCTGGTCAGCACAGCCATAGCCTTACCCGCTCCGGACATTCGGAGGCTCTCCAGGTCTGGTGAAGACATTTTTATTTTCTCCCTCAAAGCACCAAAACAGAGATGAAATGACCTGGAGCTGAGCCCTGTGCAGTAATGTGCGTGCTCTACGTGCTGCGACTTTCGCCCCTCCTCGCAGCAGCTCCAGCTGTGAGCTGTGGGAGTGCTGAGCACGCGCTGCATTGCCCATGTGCACAGAGCCCTCTACATATCGCTGCCACCGCAGGAGCGATGTATATGACATAGCAGAGGGTGAGCTGTCATGAGGGGGACTCTGCTGAAAGGTAAATGTTTTATAGTTCTTTTAGGCTGTCTCCAACACACATAATATGTATTTTACACTTAACCCCATGCATGGAATATGGTATATACATCTGACCCCTGCACGCAGTACTTTACTGGACAAATGTAATACGATAAGGTCAGAAGAATATGTTGTACTAAGTGCAGGCTTATGTAATGTACTGAGTGCCTGGGGTCAGGCATATGTAATGTACTGAATTTCAGGGGTCAGGTGTATGTAATGTACTGAGTAACGGGGGTCAGGCGTATGCAATGTAGTGAGTACCTGGGGTCAGACGTATGTAATGAACTGGGTGCTGGGGGTCAGGTGTACGTAATGTACAGAGTCCTGGGGGTCAGGCGTATTTATTGTACTGAATACCCGGGGTCAGGCGTATGTAATGTACTGAGTGCCGGGGGTCAGGCGTATGTAATGTATTTAGTGCAAGGTGTCAGGTGTATGTAATGTACTGAGTGCAGGGAGTCAGGCGTATGTAATGTACTGAGTGCAGGGAGTCAGGCGTATGTAATGTACTGAGTGCAGGGAGTCAGACGTATGTAATGTACTGAATGCAGGGAGTCACGCAAATGTAATGTGCTCAGTGCAGGGAGTCAGGCGTATGTAATGTGCAAGGAGTCAGGCGTATGTAATGTACTGAGTGCAGGCGTCAGGCATATGTAATGTACTGAGGTGAGTACCTGGGGTCAGGCGTATGTAATGTAGTGAGTACCTGGGGTCAGGCGTATGTAATGAACTGGGTGCTGGGGGTCAGGCGTATGTAATGTGCTCAGTGCAGGGACTCAGGCCTATGTAATGTATTGAGTGCAGGGAGTCAGGCGTATGTATTGTACTGAGTACCTGGGGTCAGGCGTATTTAATGTACAGAGTGCCGGGGGTCAAGCGTATGTAATGTACCGAGTGCAGGGGTCAGGCTTATGTAAATAACTGTGTGCTGGGGATCAGGCGTATGTAATGTACAGATTGCCAATGGTCAGGCGTATGTAATGTACAGAGTCCTGGGGGTCAGGCGTATTTATTGTACTAAATACCCGGGGTCAGGCGTATGTAATGAACTGGGTGCTGGGGGTCAGGCGTATGTAATGTATTGAGTGCCTTGGGTCAGGTGTATGTAATGTACTGAGTGCAGGGAGTCAGGCGTATGTAATGTACTGAGTGCAGGAAGTCAGACGTATGTAATGTACTGAATGCAGGGAGTCACGCAAATGTAATGTTGCAGGGAGTCAGGCGTATGTAATGTACTGAGTGCAGGAAGTCAGACGTATGTAATGTACTGAATGCAGGGAGTCACGCAAATGTAATGTGCTCAATGCAGGGAGTCAGGCGTATGTAATGTACTGAGTGCAGGGGTCAGGCGTATGTAATGTACTGAGTGCAGGAGTAAAGCGTAAGTAATGTATTGAGTGCAGGGAGTCAGGCATATGTAATGTGCAGGGAGTCAGGCGTGTGTAATGTACTGAGTGCAGGGTTCAGGCATATGTAATGTACTGAGCGCCTAGGGTCAGGCCTAATGTATAGAGTGCCGGGGGTCAAGCGTATGTAATGTACTGAGTGCCGGGGGTCAAGCGTATGTAATAAACTGTGCACTGGGGCTCAGGCGTATGTAATGTACAGAGTCCTGGGGCTCAGGTGTATTTATTATACTGAGTACCTGGGGTCCGGCGTATGTAATGTACTGAGTGCAAGGGGTCAGGCGTATGTAATTTACTCAGTGCCAGGGGTCAAGCGTATGTAATGTACTGAGTGCAGGGGTTAGGCGTATGTAAAAGACTGTGTGCTGGGGACCAGGCGTATGTAATGGACAGACTGCCTGGGGTTAGGCGTATGTAATGTACAGAGTGCCGGGGGTCAGGCGTATGTAATGTCCTGAGTGCCGGGGGTCAGGCGTATGTAATGTTGCCGGGGGTCAGGCGTATGTAATGTCCTGAGTGCCGGGGGTCAGGCGTATGTAATGTCCTGAGTGCAGGGGTCAGGCGTATGTAATGTACAGAGTCCTGGGGCTCAGGCGTATTTATTGTACTGAGTACCCGGGGTCAGGCGTATGTAATGTACTCGGTGCCGGGGGTCAGGCTTATGTAATGTATTGAGTGCCTGGGGTCAGGCGTATGTAACGTACTAAGTGCAGGGGGTCAGGCGTATGTAATGTACTAAGTTTTAAGGGTCAGGCGTATGTAATGTACTGAGTGCCGGGAGTCAAGCGTATGTAATAAAATTTGCACTGGGGGTCAAGCGTATGTAATTATCTGTGCACTGAGGGTCAAGCGTATGTAATAAACTGTGCACTGGGGGTCAGGCGTATTTATTGTACAGAGTCCCGGGGTAAGGCGTATTTATTGTACTTAGTACCTGGGGTCAAGCGTTTGTAATGTACTGAGTGCAGGGGTCAGGCGTATGTAATGTACTGAGTGCAAGGGGTCAGGCATATGTAATTTACTGAGTGCCAGGGGTCAAGCGTATGTAATGTACTGAGTGCAGGGGTTAGGCGTATGTAATGTCCTGAGTGCAGGGGTCAGGCTTATGTAATGTCCTGAGTGCAGGGGTCAGGCTTATGTAATGTCCTGAGTGCAGGGGTCAGGCTTATGTAATGTCCTGAGTGCAGGGGTCAGGCGTCTGTAATGTACAGAGTGCCTGGGGTCAGGCGTATGTATTGTACTGAGTACAGGGGGTCAGGCGTATGTAATGTCTTGAGTGCAGGGGGTCAGGAGTATGTAATGTCTTGAGTGCAGGGGGTCAGGCGTATGTAATGTCCTGAGTGCAGGGGTCAGGCGTATGTAATGTACAGAGTGCCTGGGGTCAGGCGTATGTATTGTACTGAGTACCTGGGGTCAGGCGTATGTAATGTACAGGATCCTGGTTCTCAGGCGTATTTATTGTACTGAGTACCCGGGGTCAGGCGTATGTAATGTACTGGGTGCCGGGGGTCAGGCTTATGTAATGTATTGAGTGCCTGGGGTCAGGCGTATGTAATATATGGAGTGCAGAGAGTCAGGCGTATGTAATGTACTGGGTGCCGGGGGCCAGGGGTGTGTAACGTACTGCGTGCAGGGGTTCAGGCGTATGTAACGTACTAAGTGCAGGGGTTCAGGCGTATGTAACGTACTAAGTGCAGGGGGTCAGGCGTATGTAATGTACTAAGTGCAGGGGGTCAGGCGTATGTAATGTACTAAGTGCAGGGGGTCAGGCGTATGTAATGTACTAAGTGCAGGGGGTCAGGCGTATGTATTGTAGTGAGTACCTGGGGTCAGGCGTATGTAATGTACAGTGTCCTGGGGCTCAGGCGTATTTATTGTACTGAGTCCCCGGGGTCAGGCGTATGTAATGTACTGGGTGCGGGGGGTCAGGCTTATGTAATGTATTGAGTGCCTGGGGTCAGGCATATGTAATATATTGAGTGCAGGGAGTCAGGCGTATGTAATGTACTGAGTGCCGGGGGCCAGGCGTGTGTAACGTACTGAGTGTAAGGGGTCAGGCATATGTAATGTACTGAGTGCCGGGGGTCAAACGTATGTAATGTACTGAGTGCCGGGGGTCAAGCGTATGTAATAAACTGTGCACTGGGGGTCAGGCGTATGCGTATGTAATAAACTGTGCACTGGGGGTCAGGCGTATTTATTGTACAGAGTCCCGGGGCTCAGGTGTATTTATTGTACAGAGTCCCGGGGGTCAGGCATATTTATTGTACAGAGTCCCGGGGGTCAGGCGTATTTTTTGTACTAAGTGCAGGGGGTCAGGTGTATGTAATGTACTAAGTGCAGGGGGTCAGGTGTATGTAATGTACTAAGTGCAGGGGGTCAGGCGTATATAATGTACTAAGTGCAGGGGGTCAGGCGTATGTAATGTACTGAGTGTAAAGGATCAGGCGTATGTAATGTACTGAGTGCCGGGAGTCAAGCGTATGTAATGTACTGAGTGCCGGGGGTCAAGCGTATGTAATAAACTGTGCACTAGGGGTCAAGCGTATGTAATAAACTGTGCACTGGGGGTCAGGCGTATGTAATGTAGAGAGTGCCGGTGGTCAGGCGTATGTTATGTACAGAGTCCCGGGGGTCAGGCGTATTTATTGTACAGTGTCCCGGGGGTCAGGCGTATTTATTGTACTTAGTACCTGGGGTCAGGCGTTTGTAATGTACTGAGTGCCAGGGGTCAAGCGTATGTAATGTACTGAGTGAAGGGGTCAGGCTTATGTATTGTAGTGAGTACCTGGGGTCAGGCGTATGTAATGTACAGAGTCCTGGGGCTCAGGCGTATTTATTGTACTGAGTACCCGGGGCCAGGCGTATGTAATGTACTGGGTGCCGGGGGTCAGGCTTATGTAATGTATTGAGTGCCTGGGGTCAGGCATATGTAATATATTGAGTGCAGGGAGTCAGGCGTATGTAATATACTGAGTGCCGGGGGCCAGGCGTGTGTAACGTACTGAGTGTAAGCGGTTAGGCATATGTAATGTACTGAGTGCCGGGGGTCAAACGTATGTAATGTACTGAGTGCCGGGGGTCAAGCGTATGTAATAAACTGTGCACTGGGGGTCAGGCGTATCGTATGTAATGTACTGAGTGCCGGGGGTCAAGCGTATGTAATAAACTGTGCACTGGGGGTCAGGCGTATGTAATGTACAGAGTCCCGGGGGTCAGGCGTATTTATTGTACAGAGTCCCGGAGGTCAGGCGTATTTATTGTACAGAGTCCCTGGGGTCAGGCGTATTTATTGTACAGAGTCCTGGGGGTCAGGCGTATTTATTGTACAGAGTCCTGGGGGTCAGGCGTACTTATTGTACTGAGTACCTGGGGTCAGGCGTATGTAATGTACTGAGTGCAAGGGGTCAGGCATATGTAATGTACTTAGTGCAAGGGGTCAGGCGTATGTAATTTACTGACTGCCAGGGGTCAAGCCTATGTAATGTACTGAGTGCATGGGTTAGGCGTATGTAATAAACTGTGTGCTGGGGATCAGGCGTATGTAATGTCTTGAGTGCAGGGGGTCAGGCTTATATAATGTACTGGGTGCTGGGGGTCAGGCTTATGTAATGTATTGAGTGCCTGGGGTCAGGCGTATGTAATGTATTGAGTGCCTGGGGTCAGGCGTATGTAATATATTGAGTGCAGGGAGTCAGGCGTATGTAACGTACTGAGTGCAGGGGGTCAGACGTATATAACGTACTAAGTGCAGGGGGTCAGGCGTATGTAATGTACTGAGTGTAAGGGGTCAGGCGTATTTATTGTACAGAGTCCCGGGGGTCAGGCGTATTTATTGTACAGAGTCCCGGGGGTCAGGCGTATTTATTGTACAGAGTCCCGGGGGTCAGGCGTATTTATTGTACGAGTCCCGGGGGTCAGGCGTATTTATTGTACAGAGTCCCGGGGGTCAGGCGTATTTATTGTACAGAGTCCCGGGGGTCAGGCGTATTTATTGTACTGAGTACCTGGGGTCAGGCGTATTTAATGTAATGAGTGCATGGGTTAGGCGTATGTAATAAACTGTGTGCTGGGGATCAGGCGTATGTAATGTCTTGAGTGCAGGGGGTCAGGCGTATATAATGTACTGGGTGCTGGGGGTCAGGCGTATGTAATGTATTTAGTGCCCGGGGTCAGGCGTATGTAATATATTGAGTGCAGGGAGTCAGGCGTATGTAACGTACTGAGTGCTGGGGGTCAGGCGTATGTAATGTACTAAGTGCAGGAGGTCCGGCGTATGTAATGTACTGAGTGTAAGGGGTCAGGCGTATGTAATGTACTGAGTGCCAGGGGTCAGGCGTATTTATTGTACAGAGTCCCGGGGGTCAGGCGTATATATTGTACAGAGTCCCGGGGGTCAGGCGTATATATTGTACAGAGTCCCGGGGGTCAGGCGTATATATTGTACAGAGTCCCGGGGGTCAGGCGTATTTATTGTACTGAGTACCTGGGGTCAGGCGTATTTAATGTAATGAGTGCATGGGTCAGGCGTATGTAAGGTACTGAGTGCAAGGGGCCAGGCGTATGTAATTTACTGAGTGCCAGGGGTCAAGCGTATGTAATGTACTGAGTGCAGGGGTTAGGTGTATGTAATAAACTGAGTGCAGGGGTCAGGCGTATGTATTGTACTGAGTACCTGGGGTCAGGCGTATGTAATGTACAGAGTCCTGGGGCTCAGGCGTATTTCTTGTATTGAGTACCCGGGGTCAGGCGTATGTAATGTACTGAGGGCAGGGGTCAGGCGTATGTAATGTACTGAGTGCAAGGGATCAAGCCTATGTAATGTACTGAGTGGAGGGGTTAGGCGTATGTAATGTACAGAGTGCCTTGGGCCAGGCGTATGTATTGTACTGATTACCCGGGGTCAGGCGTATGTAATGTACTGGGTGCCGGGGATCAGGCTTATGTAATGTATTGAGTGCCTGGGGTCAGGCGTATGTAATATATTGAGTGCAGGGAGTTAGGCGTATGTAATGTACTGGGTGCCGGGGGCCAGGCATCTGTAACGTACTGAGTACAGGGGGTCAGGCATATGTAACGTACTAAGTGCAGGGGGTCAGGCCTATGTAACGTACTAAGTGCAGGGGGTCAGGCGTATGTAATGTACTGAGTGCCGGGGGTCAAGCGTATTTATTGTACAGAGTCCCGGGGGTCAGGCGTATTTATTGTACAGAGTCCCTGGGGTCAGGCGTATTAATTGTACTGAGTACCTGGGGTCAGGCGTATGTAATGTAATGAGTGCAGGGGTCAGGTGTATGTAATGTACTGAGTGCAAGGAGCCAGGCGTATATAATTTACTGAGTGCCAGGGGTCAAGCGTATGTAATGTACTGAGTGCAGAGGTTAGGTGTATGTATTGTAGTGAGTACCTGGGGTCAGGCGTATGTAATGTAGGGGTCAAGCGTATGTAATGTACTGAGTGCAGAGGTTAGGTGTATGTATTGTAGTGAGTACCTGGGGTCAGGCGTATGTAATGTACAGAGTCCTGGGGCTCCGGCATATTTATTGTACTGAGTACCCGGGGTCAGGTGTATGTAATGTACTGGGTGCCGGGGGTCAGGCAAATATAATATATTGAGTGCAGGGAGTCTGGCGTATGTATTGTACTGAGTACGGGGGCCAGCCGTGTGTAACGTACTGAGTGTAAGGGGTCAGGCATATGTATTGTACTGAGTGCCGGGGGTCAAACGTATGTAATGTACTGAGTGCCGGGGGTCAAGCATATGTAATACAGAGTAAAAGAAAACCTAATTGGTTGCATTTGCAGCTCAGAAACTAACCCTGCTATGAAAGAGAGAGTAAACGACACAGCAAGGGAGGAGAGAGCATAAAAGCTAAGGCGGCTCATGGATGGATTCCAAAAGGACACACAGGTAGGAGTATTGCTGGGGTTATCATTACTGGCAGAAACTTGCTGAAGCGACCTGGTTAAATAATACTCTAAACACATTGTTGCTTTATAAATTGTTTTCAATAGAGGTGATAGAGTCTAGCTCAGTAGTAAAATCTGATGAATTGATCTGATAAATATGATCACTCTCCTTCCTTCTATATTAAAAATGTTAGCTTGTAATATAAATATGTAGCTTGGATTTTTCCTACAGTCATACTGAAAAGTAAATACACCCTATGAAATGTTGTATTACATTCTCCCCTGCCATTTCCTCCTCTCCTTTTGTAATGTGGATTGCACAGGAGGTACTACCCTGTAGTACCATGACTTAAACTGTTGTGACTCCACCAGTGTACTTTAGCAGAAACCTCTGTAAATTAAATACCATGACAGCAGAATGGTAAACTTCAGCAAGAACAGGGTATTCTCGGCTCACAGCTTTGCCTCTCACATACTATTAGCCATACGAGTTCCGGGCCGAACTGCATTTTTAGTTAGATTATGCCCACATATGTCAGGGAGGAAACAAATGACTATAGGTTGAGGGGCATGGACAGCACCGATGGGCTAGAGTAAGTTGTATAAACCCTGTGGTCCATCAGAGAGTAAACTTGGTGGGCTCAAAACACCTGCTGCAGCTAATAATGCTTTTTGGGTGGATGTCACAATCTGCATGGAGAATGGACTAATCCATTCCAACACAGGAAGTCTGTTCACTAACCCAACTCTCTCCTCTACAATCTATTATGAACGCTGCAGCCAGACTCATCCATTCTTCCCACTGCTCCTCTTCTGCTGCCTCCTTGTAGTTCTCAAATGCAAGCTCCTGTGCTTTGCCTTCAAATCCCTCCACAGCTCCTATCCTACTTACCTTTCTGACCTGAAAGGAAATTCTCCCATAGCCACTCTCTTCACTCCTCCAAGACTTTTTTTCTAGAGCTGCCTCGGCTCTGTGGAATAGTCTTCCTCGTCCTATTCGGCTTGCTCCTACTTTCTGCTCATTTAAAAGAGCACTCAAAGCCCATCTTTTTAAACTTGCCTACCCATCTTCCCTTGTCTTTTAAAACCCTCACTACTTCCCTCCATTACATATCTCCCCTCCTATTGTGTGATACTTCCCCCACCTACTAGATTGTAAGCTCCTTGGGGCAGGGTCCTCTCCTCCTCCTGTGTCAAGGTCTGTTTTCGTCTGTCATTTGTAACCTCTATTTAATGTGGTTCACATTTTGTGCATTTATTTGAAATGGAAAAACTATGCACCCATCATTGTTCTATAGAGCAATTAACCATTTGCTGGCAATTGTGCAACAGCACACTAAACTCAACGGAAATGAGATCATTCCACAAAAGGATAAATCTCTCAGGAGCAAGAAATATAAATTGCCCCTATTGCCCTAATCTAGAAAACATTGGTTGTATCACTAGTAACCCACTGTGCAAATAAAGAATGTTCATGTATATGATTCAGAGAAGCTACAACTGTTGTGTGAAAGCATTTGAAATATTTCTATATTATTCATCCCCTCATTTCCATTTCTAAAAAAAAAAAAAAAAGTAAAATGTTTTCACACAGATTTTATAATAAAATGTAACCATTCAATAGAGTTTATTTAACATATTAAATAAAAATTCAGGTATCTTTCAAAGGATACAACTTGTAATTGTTCCTGTTACGAATGAATGGTCATTTTAGGCTGGGTCTACATGGACGTTTTTCAAAACGCATGTAAACGTTCCTACTGCGTTTTTTTGCACTTTTATTAGTATTTTAAAGCTTGCCTTGATAACGTCAATGTTGCATTTATGTTTCAAGCACTTATAAACAAGGGAAATCATTGAAATCAATGTGTTTACCCGCCTTTTAATTATAAACGTTGCAAGGAGCGTTATGGATAAAGCTTATAAACGTGCCTCAAGGAAACGTCCTGGTGTAGATTAGGCCATTGGAATGTATGGGAATTTCAAACATGGGCTTTTAAAGCCGCTGGGGAAAATGTCCGTGTAGACTAAGCCTTATACTCTTTCAAAGTAAAATTTAAACAAAATACTGTGACACCACACTTTGTCATATTTATAAAGAAAAGCTGCCAACTAATATAAGACCAAGAAAACAGAACATTTATTCATATAAAAATCCAAAGAAACCCAGAATAAATATGTCAAATGACTGTTCTGCATAAAGATTATGCATTTCTAATATCCTTGAAGTCCATTATAAACTTTTTGTACTGATCCATGCTTCAAAAGTTGTTTCACACCTAAAAATACAAAAACAGATTAGTGGTTAGATTATACAAAAATACTAGACTCGCACAAAAGAATTATATATTGGTAAGTGTTAATAATAAGTATTATATTTGGACTGAGCTTTACAAATTCGAAAACCCATTGTGTAGCTGTGCAGCAGTCTGGCTTTTCCTGCAGTTTAGTTTTCTGTTAACAGATTGTGGTCAGATCAATTGCTACTTCGTGTGAATCACTCCTGCTTCTAAACCCTATCTGCTCATACAGATTTACTCTATGTAGGGATGCTGGAAATATAGTCTGCCATTACTATACTGTATCACATCTAAGGTTGCGTACACACGTCACATGATTCTCATCCGATAATCGCCTCAGGGCTAATATCAGTTTATAATCTGACATGAGCACAGTGTTTGTTGTGTGAATGATTTTCCTGGTGGATCCAGAGATGACAAATTATCGAAATGAAATTGAAGGGGAGAGAGCACAGCAGGGTGCTGCTTTGTCATTCTCCCCCTCCTCTCTCCATAGAGCAGAACGGAGATGAATGTACAGCTCTTGTTCATGCATCATGCAGTGATTTGTCATTGAAATGGATCGTAAAAGATCATTTCCAATGAAAATTATTGCACGTGTGTGTATGCAGAAAACACCAACACCAGCAAATTTGGTCACTTTACTTATTAACTAAATTACTGTTAGAATTTGCCTTGGTCGATTTTAGGTGTAACTGAGATTCAAAGAAATAATGCTTTTGGTCAATTTTAGGGAAAACAAGTTAATCTTTTTTTTTTCCTTTAAGGAGGAGTTTTCTAACAAGAACTGGGTCTACGTTTCTGCGACACCTCAAACCTTTCCAGTCATATTGGTAAGACCGCAGCACTAAATAAACAGAGCTCTACAAATCTGATGCAGTCTTGTTTTACCTACTGCATGTTTACTTTTCCACTTTCCCAAGGGTCTCAATACAGAGGTCTGTGTGTGTTGGGACATTACAGCTTCAGTGTAGACATATAATAATAAATAAGTTAAAGCAAAATTATGTCACGAGGCTCAGGCAGCAGTTCTTCTGACATTTCTAGACCTTCACAAATTCCAGATACTAAAAGGATAAACTAAATATTTACATCGCATTTATGTCAATCGCAGTACATCCTAGTGATCTCTACATCTGTATAGTAAATGCAGTTACTGCAATATAACAGGTTTTTTTTAGAATTTTAATCATACAAAATAAATAAAGGATGCAAACAGAAGGGTTTGATGGCTGTAGATTACAATTATGTGATCATGAAAACGTATTCCTACATAATTACTTAATAGGTAATATTTATGTATGAATAAGTTTTCATGAATACATAATATTATAATCATTTATTAGAAATATATAAGGAGTGGCTACCTTTCTATTAACCTATACCTAAAGAGAGACAAAGGTTCTTCTTTACAAATAGTTTATATTGTTGTAGTTTACATCCAAAAATTCCTTCTAAAATCTGCCCTGATCTGAGCTTCAAAAAAGTGTCTGGGAGAATATTGTACAAACATGCTCTTCTGTTTTTTTTTTTTTTTTTTGTTATATAATAAAGGACACATTTCTATTAGGCTTTTACAGAATATAATTTTGCTGTTTCCTGAGAGTTGCAGGATATCCCCTCTAGTATGAGAGGGATGAACACATTCTACCTCCCTGTACAATATTTATATATACATATATATATATATATATATATATATATATATACACACACACACACACACACTAATCAGAGGATCAATTGCAGTTTTAGAATACACCTACCATTTTTCTGTTCTTCTGTAAGTTGTTCTTTTGGGAAGTCAACGTCAAATGTAATAATCAGAGAGCCTTTGATGTTATTGTTATCGAAGTTTGGCAGGCCTTCGCCCTTTTTCCAAAGTTTAGCTCCAGGTTTAGTAATTTTATCACGCATTACATGAACCTAGTTATAAAATAATATATTAAAAAAAATTCTTTGTGGCAGGCATTTTGTCACATTTCTTAAACTAAAAATACAGGCATGGCTTTAAAAGAAATAACCGCATTACAAAGAAATGTATCCACTGCTTTGACAGGTTACAGGTTTCATCTTCAGTACAGATTAAATGAAAGGAATCTGACGTGATCAGTTGGAAAGCAGAACCTGACCTGGCATGAAACATATCTAAGGAAATGACAGAGCGGAACTGCAGCTTCTCTTGGTGTCTGTCTGTTTACCTATGCTAATCTCCCAATGGGAATCCCTCTTTGATCCTAGATCCAGGTTATTTCTATCGAAAGTGAATTAGTAGTCTAAGGAAAGAAGGGCTAAAATCTCTGGGTACTAAGTTATTACTTCCTAGTTATTAAAAAAGGATGGAAGGCTGGAATCACCACTGTAACCTTTCTTTTGCTGTCCAAAGAAAAAGAAAGAAAATGTACAAAGAAAAAGTGCTTACTTTAAATCTGGTATGTTAGGACTAAGGAATGTGCAGCAGCCACATTTGATACCCAAAGGTTGAAGATAAGAGGTGTGAACATAAAAGTGGCGAAGATTAAAGATACAAAGATTAAAGGGTTGGCACAGTGCTGCTCTAAACGGTCAGTGTTGGAGGAGGGCAAACAAAGAGAGGAGTCTGCAACGAGGTACAAGCATGTTCCACTTAAAGACTCACATTCACCATGGGTCAGTTTGCCAATGGTCCACTATCCATGCAAATACTACTTGTAAGAGTACCCTGCTTCATCTCTGTGCACGAAGGATCATCACCAACCCATCCAGCACAGAAGCAATGAAAGATTTCAGTTTAAGTGAAAGGTCCTTTAAACTTAAATTACACATTACCTGGAACTTTTTTTATGTCTCAAAAAGCATTTGACTTACTTTATGACCATCTAAATGAGTAATGTCCATTTCAAAACCCACGAGTGCTTCTACTAAAGATATAGTAACATTTGTATATAGGTCATCTCCTCTTCTTTCAAATAAAGGATGTCTGTTCACAAATATATAAAACATCAGTCAAACATGTTTGAATATTTTTCTGACAAGTACATTTTTTACATCTTCTAAAAGCCATGGGCCATAATGCTTTTTTTTAAAATTTACAATGTTAATAAACATATGATCATCTTTTTTCCCCAAATCATGACAAAAGTAGGCAGTATAGAAAGAATATTCAGCAGGGACGTCATTCTCCCCCCTCCTCACCATAGAGCAAACCAGTGCTGTATGTACAGCACACGTTCATGAATCATGCAGACGTTTGTCGTTGGAAAGGATCTATTCCAATGACAATTATTGCACGTGTGTACGCAGCCTTAATGGTATTTGTCACATCCATGAAACTGGGCACTATCCACCAAACCCAAATATATCTTAATAGGCGGAAAGTCCCGATTACATTTAATTTTTTTTACATTTTTAATATACTTCAGAATATTTAATTTATCATTCAAATTTGATTAATGCTGATCAGAAGAAATTGATCATTCTGTCCCTCCTCTTATAATCTGGACATTTTTAGGAAGTCTATTATCTCATCTTTTCATATTGCAACCATTTGCATCTTTTATTGTTTGCTTTTATTTTTATTATTTATGCACTGCATGAAAACAGATTTGCACAATAAAATAATTAACATTAATAATGTTAAACATTTTAAAATCCATGTTTCCCCCCAGTAAATTAGGTTTTTTAAGACTAGAGTTTAGTACTTAGTCATCTAAATTCAGCATCAACTTACTTGAGAACTTTGATTCGAAAACGCAAGTCACCTGGTTCCCCATCAATGTGTGGCTCACCTTAAAATACAATCATCATTAGTGAGTACAAATTAATATACAATGTTCAGACATTTAATATATTTAACAAAAGATTAAAAAGATACATATTCAGTTTGTTCAGACAAGGAGATTGTGGTACTGTTACCACTTCCTCTGGTAAAGCACTACATGTAATGTCTCCTCTGCAGAAGCCCAAAAGAGAATGAATGAAGGTGGCAGTGAGTGGTTCCACTTAACTGTTTTCTTTTTTTTGCTTTGTTAGTCAACCTTAAATTTGTATTACCTTTTAGGATAAATGAAAAACCAAACCAATGGAATAAAATGTACGATTCACAGTAACAAATACATTTAAAATACTAATCAAAGTAAAAAAATATATATATTTTTTACAAGTTTTTTTGTTCTGCTTTTTAGTCAGCAGATTGCATAAAACAAACTGATATTTTATATCTTTAAAAAAAGTTATATGTATTACTTTGTAATCTTTTGTCTTCTTATAAAACCTATTGCAGAGATGTAGAACTTGCAGTTTTCCATTAGGCATTTAAAAGTGTGAGTCTAAGTGGTAAACCCAATAGTTACCTTCTCCAATGAAGGGGTATTCCATGCCGTCCCGAACACCAGGCTCAATTTCTACTTCTAGAGTTCTTTCTTCATTTACAAGCCTACAAAACAATTTCAATACTTAAGATATAAGTTTTGAACAATTCTGATCAGTTACTAGTTGGCACTGTATGCTTTATATTTGCTTATACACAAGACAAAATTGACTGGAGTGACAATGAGAATTACCAAAACCGTTAAAGTGGAACTCAAAAAAAAAAAAAATCCTACACCTTTATTCCTGCAGATGCTTAGTTTGGGTCCCACGTCGTCTTGGTATCCGTCTTTGGCCCAAGCATCAACATCATCTTCTTCCTATGTCACCCGATCTCGCACTGTGCAGACTCGAGATTGAATGACGTAAATGGGGGGAAAATGACTGCAGTGAGATCGGCAAATTTTTTTCTTTGACTAAAGAAAGGGCTCCTTCTGCACATGCCCGAGATCAAGAAGCAGCCAAGAGCCTCCTGGCATGTGTGACGTAAGTATCCCGGGAGGCTTTGCACTCCCATTCTATCTTGATCGCCACAGAAAGGGTATTGCACTTTTAAAAAAATATACAATTTTGACATTACAGAAAACCCTTTTATGTAAAGTAATTTGAGTTTAGGTCTGCTTTAAGCAATTTAAAAATCCTAAATCTGTTTTCCACATCAATTAGTGCAAGTTAGTGATGATAACCAGCTGTGTATGATTCTGCATGTACAGCCTACACCAGTGGTGCCCAACAGGTGGATCGCGATCCACTGGTAGATTGCAAGGCAAGTAGATCACGGAGCCCTGCCTTTCAAAATAAAAACTCCTGCGCACAGTAGAGTTTAAGTCAAAGTTTTTATTGTTGGAAGATCATTTTGACTTGGTCATTTTAAAAGTAGCTCGCAAGCCAAAAAAGTGTGGGCACCCCTGGTCTACACCGAAATGGCCTTCAGTTTTCCAGTACACAAAAAATGTACACTAAATGAACACAAAAAAACTAACATGTCAGCTATTGCCTCTCCAGTCTTGCTGATTTTTTTCTATCATAATTACAATTTGATTTTATGTAATGTATCAAAGTTTGATCCAACATCAATAAGCGAAATAACAAGTCAGTCTTACTTGACATTTGGACATTCATCACAAACAACTTCCTGAGTCATCTGAAAACGTCCTGGCCCAAGTTGTGTAGTTCTCATTTCTTGTCGGCAGTTGCATTTACGTTTTCCTGGTGCTTGTCGTGCTACAGGCTTATTTCTTACAACCTGAAAGAGTATTAAAAAACAAAAATCAGGGCACACAGGAGCAATTATTTTACAGAATATTACACAAATATTTCAAGTGTAAAGAAATATAGCAACAGTGTTATTAGATGCACTGCAATAACTCAGCTAGTTCCATGTTTGGCAAGTGCAAACAGTACAATGTTTAACACAATACAGGGGCTGCCACCTCCCTACAGTTTCTTACAACCCAGCTTGAAAACTTTTCTGGCTTGAACACTGGAGAATATGTCTTTCTACTTTTCTTCACGTAAGTGAAGGGAAAGAGAAAAACAGGATGGGAACTTGACTGGAAAAAGGCTTTAAGACTTGAAAAACTTGTGAAAGTGAAAAACTTGGTTCTCTGCACAGAGCTTTATGAACAAGGTGAACTTTTATTCTGCTACCCAAATTATCTGATTGCTTTGCTGCTTATTACAATTTTTTTTTGCAGGCATACCAACTAAAATGTATAATTACCACCAGTGCTCATGGAGAGCTCTTCACTAAGTTTATTTCCGGGAATAAGAAAAGCAAATGTCTGGATTGATAAATCTTCTAAATTTTGAATTGGATTAAAATGCAGGCAAATCCAGGTCCACACTAACAGGTCGGTTTATTTTCACAGTGCCCTGGTACCAGGACTACCAACCCAACTTCTAACTAACAACGGACAGGATGCTTAAAAAAAAAAAAAAAACCTAGACACCCCAATAGCTTCTTTTAAAGCTGAGCTAAATATATAAAGTTAAAAATTGTGAGCAAGCAGGTTATTGCAGAAGGGACAGGTGATGTCCCTTCTGCAGTAAAATAAAATTACCTGCTTGATCTCAATTTTTACCTAAACTGACCTCAATGCTCCATTGCTGGCATCTTTACCTGGTCCCCATCCAGGTTGGGGGATCTCTAGCCACCTTGATTGGCTAGGCCAGAAATATGCAAGTCCCAAACGTGCATGGAAGTTCATTTATTTCAGTTAGCCAGCTATGCCAGTGTTGTACACTACGGTATACATAAAAAAAATTGCGAAGAGGCTGGTAAGTGTGTTTTATTGAAGGGGCATTACTTTTTTTTTTTCACTAAAGAACATGTGTGATCTCAAATGTTTTACATTTAGTTTCACTTTAAGGATGGCAGGGTGTTCTCTGGGGAAAATAGGGGCAGTGGTCACATCTATACAACCGATCTATGGTTTATCAAACATGCTACCTCTATCTAACCCAAGCATGAGCATATTGTGCCTTGAGTTTTATACCAATATTATTACAAGTACTGCAAAAGAAGGTGTTTCTTTAACTACAGAACTTTAGTTTGTTGCAGGAGTTGGTTTAGCAGGTTTATCAAGACTACAGGTACACTTTATGTGGCATTTTAAATGGTTTAATATAAGAATGTTCCATAATGTATAGTACTAGTAAACAGAGTCATAATCATCACATAAGCTCTCCACCACTTAGAGCATATAAATTATATAGTGTAAAGCACAGCAAGGTAAAATACATTTAAAATATTGTAAAAAATTTAAGTGTACCTCTACAAAATTTCCAGAGTATACTTCTTCCAGAGTCACTTCAAGATCAATGATTATGTCGCTGCCTCGAGGAATATTTCTGTCCTGTTGACGTGGATTTCCTCCAAACATGAATCCAAAGTCTCCAAAGAAGCTTAAAAAAAAAAAATAAATTGCTTGAAGGAAAACAATAACAATACAGAACTGTTATGTCTGATGCAAATGGCGGAAAATATTAATCGATTGTCAAAACTAATTTAGGAGGGCGGTACCGAGGAGCAATGAATAGGTCTGAAAGCAGACATGAAAATGTAAGCTTCGGAACAATTACAAATGCCGTTAGCCTGAGGCCTCTCTTCTGAAGCTCAGACACCAGCAATGTGAACAATCAGAGGAAGCAAATCCCGAGAGAAACAGAGAGAGAGAGAGAGAGAGAGACAGACAGTCTTGGCTGTCTCCTGCTGACATTGTTGTCCATTTTGCGACTAATTAGTATGCCTGATGGCCAAAACTAGGAATCCACTGCAGCCAGGTCCATCACCATCAAACAACAGCAGCTCCTTAAGACTCTAAGTCAAAGCCTTTGCAGTGCTGACACCTTCGGTGAGCCTTTATGCAGGGCACCCAGTACCCGGACTAAAGCTGCGTACACACTTCCAATTTTTGTCGTTGGAAAGGATCTTTCACGATCCTTTCCAACGACAAGGGAGTGCACGATGCATGAACGGTGCTGTACATACAGCACCGTTCATGCTCTATGGAGAGGGGAGGGGGAGAGCGACGGAGCGGCACCCTGCTGCGCGCTCTCCCCTTCCCTTTCATTAGGATCGGCTGTCGTCCATCGTCCGTGGATCCGGCAGGTCGGTCGTCCGGACGATGGACGACACCGACTGTACACACGGCAGATTTTCGCCCGATAATTGGCCGATGCCGATTATCGGGCGATAATAATCTGACGTGTGTACGTAGCTTTACCCGTTTCCGGTGGATTCGGATCCCTATGCTTGACGCGATTTTCTGGTTTAGGCTCACTTGCACCTTACAGCGGAACACGGTGACTCAGTGGTTAGCACTCTGGCCTTTACAGTGCTAGTCCCAGGTTCAAATCTCGGCCAGGACACTATCTGCATGGAGTTTGCGTGGGTTTCCTCCCGGTACTCCGGCTTCCACCCACATTCCAAAAACATGCAGTTAGGTTAATTGGCTTCCCATAAAAATTGACCTTAGATTGTGATAATGTCATATGACTTTGGTAGGGACATTAGATTGTGAGCTCCTTTGAGGCACAGTTAGTGACATGACTATGGACTTTGTACAGCGCTGTGTAATATGTCACTGCTATATAAATATTGTGTAATATTAATACTTATAATAGCTCTGTAAAAGAAAAACGGAGATCAGGTGGGTTTTTTTTATTACAGAAGGGACAAGCGATCCATTTTAAGGATTTGATATCTCTTAACAGCTAAATGTCCCAGTACTATAATAGGACTATTACCAACAATATTACAATTTGTACTAGAAAAAAAAGTACAAATTAAAAATGAATGCTGCAGGACGAATGATGATATATAGATTAACTTACTGTGAAAATATATCACCATGAGAACTCTGGTGGCCATCTTTCAGTCCTTCTTCCCCATATGCATCATACTGTTTTCTCTTTTCTTCATCAGATAGTACCTAGATTTAAATAGTTTTGTATGATTATTGAATACATTTATCTATATTTTACTGTACAGATGCTGATATCATGACAGATTTAGGTATTTACACTAGCTGCATTTAAAAATACACTTTAATAAAACTTATAAAAATGAGAGAGAAAGAAGAATCAGACCTTCAACCCTAAAGGTTCTCAAGACGAAGAGGAAAGCCATACAACTTCACAAGTACAAGTAGGTCAGAAACAGGCTGGCTGAAGAAAAAACAAACTCATTATGGGTCGGCCGAGGCAAACCTCTGACCTGAATCTGTCTTCCATGAGGCAATGGACCAAACTTCTACAATGATTTCAGATGCCGACCTCCTAACTGCTGGTTAAAAAGGTAACTGAGCAACAAACTATATTTCAGTTAGATTAAGTGGGATTTTTCATGATCAGTGTCCTTATTTTTGAGTAAAAATGAAGAAAAAAGAAACTACTGCAGATATTCCTTTCTTCACAAAGGACAACTCCACATATATATTAAGGAATATAAAACATTAATATTTGAAAGGTATTTTATAATTTTGGCTTACTAGAAAAAAAAAATACAGAATACCGAGAAGAGACAGGGTTTTTTTTTGGAAGTGTATTCTTCAAATAAATAAACTTTTCTCTGTTCATGCATTATTAGTAATAACACTTTCATTTCAATCTGCAAATAGTAAACATCTAAAAACTGTCAAACAATTATAATGTATTGCATTAAGGCAGCCCATTGAAAATGTACCCCAGCATTCTATGAATAGACTAAGACGCCAATGTGCATTGCAGCACCCTACAATACAAGTGCATTGCTTTGATGAATTGAAGTGCTATTCAAAATAAATTACACTTGTTAAATATACTTGTTTAGTATTTTGTAGGAGCAAATCCACACAACGCAGAAAAGGTATGCAGACTCCACATAGAGGGTCTCTAGTGGGACCCAAACCCGGGACCAATTGCTGCAAATGCAAATACAAAATATGATTTAATACAAACCTCATATGCAGCACCTAAGTCTTGAAACTTTTCCTGTGCCTGGGGGTCATCCGGATTTCTATCTGGATGTAATTGTAAAGCTAGCTTACGATAGGCCTTTTTTATCTCCTTTACACTAGCCGACCGCGATACACCCAGAATTTTATAAAAGTCACGCCTGAAATATAAAGAGCAGAATGTACTTTAAATTCACAGAACAAAGGCAAAATAATTCCAATAATAAAATCAGTAAGTGCGTCAGTACTAGAACCGATACAATCTGTTTATAGGTGGATACATACAATTTTTTTGGTAAAACCTAAAAGAAAACTTGGTTATAACTTCAGTGGTATATTGCTGTCTGCCCATTGGGGAACTTTACTGTCCAGCAAACCGTCCCCACCACAGGAAGTGAGGGAAAAGCTCATTGGGGCAATCTACAATTGTACAGACTCATTTACAGTACTGAAATACTTACTCTGATTTCACTGCACACTGTTAAGTTCTCTCTGTGAGCATTAGAAGCTGCGAAGTGTGAATATGTGGGGTGTGTTCGCTGCGGTGCTTGTTGGTGCAGTCACAATCACTACACCTCTTGCTAATAATCCAGGGGGTAAAACAAAGGACAGTGCTGCCTCTCCCTCTACTATTGTTTTCCTGGGTTTACAGAACTTTTTTTTTTTTTTACCTCAAAATGCGAGCAATAACCTGTGCATGTGCAGGAGCAGAGCTACATTTTGAAATACTTCTTGATGTCACGCTTGTGCCTGCATAACATAACATTTTGGATTAGCTCTGACACAATACTGCATTTACATCTTGATGCAGACATATCAGTGATGACTGGTATAAGGAAGAAGTCAATGGGGTCACCTACTGCTTCACATGTGGGTGCTGGTATAGCGATAACATGATGGGATGCAATGCACAGATCGCCTGTTCATCTTCACTGCTTAACAGTTTTTTTCAAGAAGATTGCAAACAAGCAGCTAAGTATGTTTTATAGCAGGGGGGCATTGCCAGTCCCTTCTACAATAATATAATCCCGTCTGCTCATAATTTTTAACCATGGAAATATAAAACTATGTTAAAGAGAGGTTTCCACTATTGTACAAAGAACGCAAGCAAAACAGCATTGTTCCCACCATATTGCATTATTGTAAAGCTAATAAACACATGTTGTGAAAGATCCCTAGTCACCCTGTGCCAATGGCACAATATAGTGGGCACTTCAGGCTAGTTTTCCTGGTTAGCACCCAGTGTGGCCCATATTTCAGGCAACAAATTGCTTACAAAGTTAAGAGTCTGGACCAAGCCTTTTCTCATCACTTGTGAACCATTAATCTCACCTCCACCTTCCCCAGCACTAAAGATTACTACTGGGCTGTGTCCTAAGGCAGGAGATGTTCGGTAAATGACCCCATTAAAGCCTGTAGTAGGCTAAAATTTGGGAAGGTGGGAATAAGGCAGGTAAGGGAAGGAGGGGGGGTTGTTTTAAGGTGCCCATATCTTTTAGAATCATATTTAAGCAACAACATAATACCACCAACACTCTTCATAGCTTTATTCAGGAAACTGATCACTTTTACTGGGTTTAAATGAATTGATGTTTGTATGTAGGTTCTGTGTACCATGAGGAAAATGACAATACGCAAGAACTGAAATTGTTTCCTACACATGAGCTGCATTGATCACAGCTTTTATAACATTGCATTGGGGACACCGGTGAGTGTGTCCCCAGAGGAGTTTTACATTCCACTCCAAAGCCTGCAACTTACTAGTATAGTAGTGATACAGCAGGTTATACAACATTTATGTTTCACTCTATATGCTAAGGAGTAAGCAGATACTTCTCCATGTACACATTCTGATAGTTATTCCTTTACTGCCATCAGTCCGCCACTGATCAGAGAATTTATAGCACAGATTAGAGGTCAGTGCAGCACCTTACCATTGCAGACAAAAAGAGGAAATTTCTATGTGTGTGTGCCAACACCTGCCAACTGTCTTGCACAAACCTCTATTCATTAAGGAAAGGCTGGCTGGACAGAAGGGAAGAGGTTCCATGCTGGGTATATTAGGCATTACACCAGGGGTATTGAAGGAGGGTAAAGGTTAGAGGTCCATGCTGGGTATATTAGGCATTACACCAGGGGGATAGAAGGAGGGTAAAGGTTAGAGGTCCATGCTGGGTATATTAGGCATTAGACCAGAGAGATAGAGGGAGGGTAAAGGTTAGAAGTTCCAGGTTAGAGGATAACAATACTGCATTTACATCTTGATGCAGACATATCAGTGATGACTGGTATAAGGAAGAAGTCAATGGGGTCACCTACTGCTTCACATGTGGGTGCTGGTATAGCGATAACATGATGGGATGCAATGCACAGATCGCCTGTTCATCTTCACTGCTTAACAGTTTTTTTCAAGAAGATTGCAAACAAGCAGCTAAGTATGTTTTATAGCAGGGGGGCATTGCCAGTCCCTTCTACAATAATATAATCCCGTCTGCTCATAATTTTTAACCATGGAAATATAAAACTATGTTAAAGAGAGGTTTCCACTATTGTACAAAGAACGCAAGCAAAACAGCATTGTTCCCACCATATTGCATTATTGTAAAGCTAATAAACACATGTTGTGAAAGATCCCTAGTCACCCTGTGCCAATGGCACAATATAGTGGGCACTTCAGGCTAGTTTTCCTGGTTAGCACCCAGTGTGGCCCATATTTCAGGCAACAAATTGCTTACAAAGTTAAGAGTCTGGACCAAGCCTTTTCTCATCACTTGTGAACCATTAATCTCACCTCCACCTTCCCCAGCACTAAAGATTACTACTGGGCTGTGTCCTAAGGCAGGAGATGTTCGGTAAATGACCCCATTAAAGCCTGTAGTAGGCTAAAATTTGGGAAGGTGGGAATAAGGCAGGTAAGGGAAGGAGGGGGGGTTGTTTTAAGGTGCCCATATCTTTTAGAATCATATTTAAGCAACAACATAATACCACCAACACTCTTCATAGCTTTATTCAGGAAACTGATCACTTTTACTGGGTTTAAATGAATTGATGTTTGTATGTAGGTTCTGTGTACCATGAGGAAAATGACAATACGCAAGAACTGAAATTGTTTCCTACACATGAGCTGCATTGATCACAGCTTTTATAACATTGCATTGGGGACACCGGTGAGTGTGTCCCCAGAGGAGTTTTACATTCCACTCCAAAGCCTGCAACTTACTAGTATAGTAGTGATACAGCAGGTTATACAACATTTATGTTTCACTCTATATGCTAAGGAGTAAGCAGATACTTCTCCATGTACACATTCTGATAGTTATTCCTTTACTGCCATCAGTCCGCCACTGATCAGAGAATTTATAGCACAGATTAGAGGTCAGTGCAGCACCTTACCATTGCAGACAAAAAGAGGAAATTTCTATGTGTGTGTGCCAACACCTGCCAACTGTCTTGCACAAACCTCTATTCATTAAGGAAAGGCTGGCTGGACAGAAGGGAAGAGGTTCCATGCTGGGTATATTAGGCATTACACCAGGGGGATAGAAGGAGGGTAAAGGTTAGAGGTCCATGCTGGGTATATTAGGCATTACACCAGGGGGATAGAAGGAGGGTAAAGGTTAGAGGTCCATGCTGGGTATATTAGGCATTAGACCAGGGGGAAAGGGGGTGGGGTTAGGTTAGCCCTTGGCCAATAAGGTTCCGCTTACAAACTGGGATTGGTTTTGGGGTTCTGGACACCAGGCGGTTTAGTTTAGGCACCAGGAAAGAAGGGTTTAGGTTAGGCAAGGAAAAGGAGGGTTGGAGGGTAACATTGGTCAGCTCTGTTGGGAAATCTGATGGAACAGCAGAACATTTGTGTGGCTGGCGATGTCAGAGCTCCATACAGCTCTCCTGGTTCCTGACTTCACAGGAGATCAGAGGTGGACCCAGCGGATCAGAACCCCCAGGAATGATTATATTATCATTATATATATATTATATATCGTAATATCAATGGATTCACATAGATCAGTAATAAGCTGTGTCATTGGCTGGGTGCCTAATCCTGATATCACACAATATTCTATCATCATGTATGGCTGATAATAATATATAATGGCTGATAATAATATAATAGATCATGGCTGATAATAATAAGCTGTTCCATATTTCTTCTCTCCAATACTCACCTGCTGACTATCATTATCACAGATCTCATTGACTTACCCTGCACACACCACGTCCAGCACATACACGGCTAGCAGACATAGGCTACTTAATGACAAGGTGCCGATCCTCATGGTTGGTGAATGAAGCCAATTACTATATGAGAGATATTAATCCTTCGCTCCCCTCTGCATGAACGCTGCCTGAACTTCCTTCACGTCGCTCTACACAGAGAGCTAGATCCCCCATACAACAGGTATTGAAACAAGAACAACCAATCAGACAGCTTAGCGTCAGCTCCAGCCGGGGAACCGACAGCCAATCATCATGTGTTCCTTGTTATTTCCGGGAATGCCTGACCAACCACATGCAAAGACATGGCAAATTACGGTTCTCGCTTACTCCACCAATGGGTTGTGTGTGTGTGTGATCACTGCATTTCCTTTTCGGATGTGTCGCCGGGAAAAGGCGGGGCCATCTTGTTGGTTGTAGAACAGTGGGATCTGTTCCGGTGTTATTTGACATTTGGTATCCAGGGGATTCTTTACTAGGCTGTAACCCAAAACATGGCAGCGACATGCCAGGCGACAGCTCCAAGGAGACACGCCCACTTCCGGCATCCCATCATAACAAAACCCAAAAATGTCTGAAACTCCTCACACTAGGAATGCATTGAGGGGAATGGGATGAAGCCATCAAACAGGAGCTGATTGTGCCGAATAAATGGCTTTGGATTTACTCATGTTTTATTGAGTATTTTATGGACAGACATGTTGTGCAGGGCAGAATGAGATGTTCATCAGAAAACTTTATTTACTATAAAATTCAGACTCAAAATTGAAGCTTTGTGCAACTATAACAAAAACATTACTAGAATTATTATTATTATTAATAAACAGGATTTATATAGCACCAACATATTACGTAGCGCTGTACAATAAATAGTAGCTGTAAATGAAAGACTGATACAGACAGTGACACAGAAGGAGAGGACCCTTCCCCAAAGAGCTTACAATCTAGGAGGCTGGGGGAAGTATCACACAATAGGAGGGGAGATATGTCAGGGTGGGAAGTAGTGAGGGTTTAGGAGACAGAAAAAGACGGGTAGGCAAGTTTGAAAAAATGTTCTTATAAATGAGCAGAAAGTAGGAGCAAGCCGAATAGTATGAGGAAGACCATTCCAGAGAGTTGGGGCAGCTTTAGAAAAGTCTTGGAGCCGTGTGTGATGAGGTTATGAGTGAGGAAGTCATTAGTAGGTTATTAGAGGAGC
>NC_092864.1:66687366-66689336 GCF_032062135.1 Pyxicephalus adspersus | reverse complement strand
AAATGAGAGGGCCGAGTCAAAGGTGACACAAAGACAACGTGCCTGAGGGGAGGGCCGAATAACAGTGTTAACAGAAATTTATCGGGGAGACTCCTAATGTGAGGGGGGAGATGATGGGTTCGGTTTTATCCAGGTTGAGTTTCAGCAATCTGCTAATATCTTTTACCTGGATGTTATACATTGCATAGAGTAAACACAGGCTTTTAGGCTGCAAAGCAACAAAATGTTGTTATTAATATGTGATTATTTTATAGTAAATAAAGTTAAATGGTAGTCTGTACTTTAAACCTCCCCATCTGCTGATCTATAGTGTCCCTACTTTATTTTTATTTTTTTTTAATACCAAAACCCTTCATTTTGTGATCCCTCACCTTAGCCCATGTGACATAATTACAGGGGCTGCAGATCTTTCCTCAGGAACCAGGATATGTACTCAAGCTTGGTGACCAGGCTGAGCTCTAATGGCAGTGGATAGATTAAACCCGGCCTTTCCTGCACTGACATGCAGAGGATATGTTCTATTTACTGAAATCATTACAGAACAACCTTCTAGCCACTGGTAATACTGATGTGAGCAAACAAAAAGTGTACTACATATCTACATTGGTCCTTCTCTGTACCTGCTGACAGTAAGTTTAGAGAGGTAAACAGAGGTAAGTGTAAAATACATAACCATATCAGAATGCCGCCTCCTGATGCTTGTGCAGTAGCACACATCTGAACCAGAAGATGAAAGCTTATGATGACCAAGGACAAGGACACATTACAAATGGCAGCTGTGGCTTCTGGCTACACAGCTATGGCCTAAATTATTGTTTGGTGCCATCATGGGCCACACCCACCTGCAGTTGGCAAAAAAAGTTGCCCATAATAACAATGCACCATGTGCCCTACCCTTCCCTCAAAATGCCATGGGAGGGTTCTGAGATTGCACACAGTGTATGAGGCAAACAGGCTGAGTTTAGGGAAGGATAAAACAATGTCCAGAACCTCAGAAGGGTCTAAAGGGAACCCCAAAAAGAGTGGTAGACATCACTTTCTAGCAGGAGGGAAGTCCTAAAGCTTTCCTAGGTACTGCCATGATTCACATGCAGCAGGGACAGCCCTGTCTACTAATTCCCTAGTGGAAGGGGAGCGACTGACTGACCTTCTCATCCTTCACCCAGAAAGGCAAAATGCCAGTCTAATATCGGAGGAGAGAAGGGTAATAACCCTGTGTAACTTCAAGCTCTGACCAACACAGAGTTAACATCAGTATTAGACTTCAGGTTCTGAAAGATGAGCACGTTGTAGTGGGTAGGGAAGGGGTAATGGGGCTGGAAAGCAGATCTGTGACTGCCCTGCATGGGCATTTAACCTACAGTTACCTCCTTGTGACATGCATTTCATCAGCTTCTAGTAGGTTTTCCCATTTTCAGATAAACAACAATAAACACAAATAACAATAATAAAAGGTTTAATTATTATATATATTTACTTAACAGCAAAATATAATATACTGAAATGTTTACAACCTGCCAAATATGTACAAATGTTATTAAATCTAAAATAAATATTTGATTTCCAAAAAGTGCAAAGAGAAGTGCTTGTAAATTTTTTTACTTATTGTGAAATGGTCTGAAATACGTCTTCTACTGAAAAAGTAAAAACAGGAACCTCAACTACAAGAATAAGAAATTGTAGTCTGGTGCTCCATTCTTCAAAAGTTTCAAATGTTCACATTTCATCCTGAAGCTCATTTCAGAAACACAAAGACCTAAAAGAAGAACAGAAAAAAAGTCACAAACTTGATCCACTCTAAAGGCCAAGTACAGCCCATGTTGCAGAGACATTAGACATTTCTAGGTTGTGGCATCAGTGTTAAACAGAGCATCTGCATTAAATGTGGCTCAACATGTTATTGATTATTAAAAGTTTTGTATACTATGGGATTTCATTAATCTATCCAATGACATTTCTTGTTATTTTGG
>NC_092864.1:66685597-66686344 GCF_032062135.1 Pyxicephalus adspersus | reverse complement strand
TAAATCAATAGAGTCAGTAATATCAGTTTTGTTTTTCAGCCTTAGGAAAGCCCCTACCTAATAAAAGTTATAATTATAGACCATAGACTTTTACCATGCTCTGTACAGGAAGATACAGGAGATAGGGACTGTAGGTTTGTTCAGAAGTTGAATTTGTATGTAAGTAGGAACAGGTACATTATTTTAATAAATGCAATTGAGACAGATGTTTGTCTCAACATAATATTAGACAGCATGGTGTCAGTTACTGTATAAAATCTTCACTGTGCGTTTAACCTCTGAAGCAAGCTGTGCTTTGATATGCAAAAAGAAACAGCTGCAGAATTTGTCTTGGTCAATAAAGAGTTAAAAGATTTTGTAGAAGAGCTCACCCCCTAACAAGTCATGCAAACCACCCTCTCCCCCCTTCAAGCCTTGGTCCTGCACAGGAGTGAGCAGGGAAGCCCTGTTCCTATCTAGGAGTCCTCAGTATGTCAGATGTCCTCGGGGACTACCTGTAATGTCCTGAAACGTAGACATGAAAAATTGTATGAACCCTTTACTTGGTCATTAATGGTCATGCACAGCAAGGAAAAATTGGGATTTAAGCTGCAGACAGACTGATTTAGTAAAGTATGCGGCTGGGACATTAAGGGGACATTTGAGCAGTTATTGGTATTGAAATGTATTGTAAAGAATGCTGGTCTTTCTAAATTTATAATTGTCCATTGAGCATACCCCAGTGCAAGAATATACCATAACTGTAAG
>NC_092864.1:66680742-66684943 GCF_032062135.1 Pyxicephalus adspersus | reverse complement strand
TTATATTTTTACATTTAACAAATGAGTTGTGATGGGGTTCCTGTGCCCTTTTTAATTATTTTTATATAAAACCTCAAGAAAATCATAGGCTAACACCAAATTTACATCCTAATTAGATTACTGTAAACTAGAAGAGAGAACGGTATACACAGAATATTTAGCAGGGGACCACAAACTGGTTAGCTATATACAGCGCATTGTGATATTGTTCATCCCCCCGTTTGTCCTATTTTGACACATTGCAACCCCGACATAAAATGGGTTTTCATTTGGATGTAAAATGCATTGAACACACTGCAAATTTAAAAAATAAATTTAACCTCCCTGGCGGTATGAGTACTAAGTCTTTTTAAATGTTTAAGCGGTACATTTCAAAATAGTATTTTTAATTTCCTGCCTTGCCCCACCCCCCAGCTGCACGGTCCCACCCTCACATTCGCGAGCAAATGCCAAGCCGGCATCTGCTTCCCCTGGCCTTGCATCCCCATTGTTCACTTGCTGGGGACGCAGATGCTGGCCTTCGCCAGGTTACACAGATGCCCGGCCGGCACGGCCAGGGGATGAAGATTGTGGGCACCACTGGAGGACGCCGCTGGAACGTGGGAACCAGGTAGGAGTTTTAAACTCTCTGGTAGTTCCACCCCGAGTGTGGCTCAGGGTTACCGCTTTTGGTATGGAAAAGTCACACCAAGCCACACTCGGGATTGTAGCCAGGGAGGATAAAGTAATAAATTGCACATAAAAAAATAAAAGAACCTTACCGGTTTAATTTTGCTTCCTTAACAGTTTTCTGCCACATTTCTATCTTTTGCTGCCTTTGATCCATTGCCTTAAGAAATGCTGGGGGTAAGCCTCCGGGTATTTCAGTTGTATCACCTTCCATTTCAAAAGGCACGGCAAATGTATAAAATTCCCGAGGGGACATGAGTTTCCAAACTTGAGAGTCACTTTCTGCAGATAAAGACTGTGGCCTGTCCCAGTAATTGGGTAATGTGGCTAAACCAGTTTGTCCCATGTGATCTTCTAGCATTGCATAGTATGTATGATATGGAGCAAAAATGACACCCTGATTTCCATTGAATAACAGCGGCCTAGTAGGAGTAAGAGTATGGAAAGTACAGCTTGTAGTAGAAGACAGTGACAAGCGCTGACAAACACTTATGACTTTTACATGGTCACACATCTGAACATGAACAACAGTTTGCACTGGTCCAAGGACAAAGGTGCTATTCCGACATTTTTCAATGGACACGCACCTAAAAAAAACAAACAAAATGATATAACAATTTTATATATAATAAATATTTTATAGATTTTTAATTCATATACAAATTAACCTTGACATTATTTTGACACAAAAAGATAAAAAATACAACAAATGTATCTGAAATGCTATTTTTCCTTGCAAGACTAAATCCCCTAAACTACCAATCTTAAAGCGGAACTTAACCCAAAATAAATAAAACACACTTACCTTTATTACCGCAGACTAATCTTGAGGTTTCTTTGTTTGGGTCCCACGTCATCCCGGTGACCTGCTGCAGAGGAAGCGCCTTCACAGATTTCTCTCTCTCTTCTTCCGGGTTCTTCTTCCTGCGTCATCCGATCTCGCACTGTGCAGGCGTGAGATTGGGTGTTGTAGATAGGGGGAAAATAGATTTTTTTTTCCAATAATGAAAGAGCTCCTTCTGTGCATGTCTGAGATACGGGCATGCACAGAAGGAGCAGCCAAGGGCCTCCCGGGATGCGTGATATAGATATCCAGAGAGGCTTTTGTACCCATTCTGTTTTGATCACATTCTGTTTTGATCGCCACAGAAAAGGGAGGTGCTGCACCCCTCCTTTTTTTTTAATATTTAAAAAAAAAGGGTGTTGCACTTAAAAATGTATAAATACCCTTTTATATAAAGCAAACATGTTGAATTTAAGGCCACTGTAACAGTTTTAATGCTTTTATTTAAAGGGCTAACCGAAATTATTTGGTAACCCTAATGAAAAGCAGTTGATGTCACTTTCTAGCTCCACTTTGCCCTGAAACTCTTAAGTACTAATTAGAGGGACATGCAGAATTTTTTTTTGGTAATGCGGATGTCATATTCTGCCAGATTAGCTTGTAAGGAACATTCTTGTATGCACCCAGCAACTGCTTGTTGGAGGAGTCTCAGTCCTGTAGTTCAATTAAACCTCTTAGATCAACTTTTAAAGCAGACCTATCAACACAATTTTTACTTCATATTAAATGGTGGATATCCCTTCTATATAAAAAGGCTCACCTTCTGTCTTTACCTATGCAGCGGTAAAGACTGAATGGTAGTGCATGCCATTCTGGGATACATAAATCATGTGTTTTCTCAAATTACAGAACTTCTATTCAATTCAACATAAAAGAACTGCATGAAGCTTTGCTGCCTGCATACCATGGCCCTCTTTTTAGGAATAGGGAGAGCCACAGTGTGGGCAGGTTAGTGTATAACAGGGAAAGGATAGTGACGTATAACTAACATTACTAGGTACAAAACCAATAGACTGTAAACTCACCTTAACGGAGATAATATATATATATAAGATTCATTGCAGTTGTTTATCTTGATACGTGCATTGACCAGTGTTTCTGAACTTTTTGCTAATGTTTGTCTGCATATGTGACTCATGACAACCATATGATTACCAGATGGGACTTTGTAAATGTTGCAAGAAATCCTCGCCTTTCTACTTGATCCATCAACTAAAACAAAATTAAAAATAAGTCAGGTTAAACAGGCTTCCTAAGAAATTAACGGCACATAAATAGGTATGCCAAGCTTCTACTTAATTTATACAAAAAATCAGACATTGTGCATTTTACCACTGACAAGTATCTCTAGAAAGAAGTGACCGCAGTGATATGTTCATTAAATGGTCACCATATCCTATTTACTGATGTTACTACTTCTCAAATTTATATCAATACTCAGCAGTACAATGCATCCTATATTTTTTTTCCCCACATGGCATGGCTGGCATCACCAGCATAGGCAAGTCCATCTACAACAGCAGCTAACCTTCCACCTTTACTGGCCATATCCTTCCCATTCATATTCTGACCGCATACTGTGGGAGCCTAATTCATCTAATCCTCGTGCATCAAATCACCTCTCCTGTCTGGTAAAAGCTGCTCCTCTAAACTGTATGTATGTATGTAAGTTTAAACATGTCATGCCGTTTGGATTTGCGAAGCGGCAATGAAGCTAGGATTATGTAGACACCATCTATGGGAGGTCAATCGGCCCTACAAACTCTGGAGGAACCTTAGGGTTCCACAGAACCTAGTAGAAAATGGGTGGTGATCCACAGGCAGTATTTTGGTGACTAAAAAGTTCATGGTGGCCTAAAAAAAAATTACTTTAGGATTTCCAAGGGTAATGTATTTAATGTGTTGCCAGAACGTTTCAGGTATGCACTGCACTAAATCTCCCCTATATCACAATTGTTGAATCATGCTCCACTTACATAAAAAGAGGTTTAAAAGTTGGGAATAGATTAATCAAAACCTTTCCACAAGGATATGAAAAGGCATAATAAATAATACCCACCTCCCTCAGTTCAACATTCCAAATGATTTATTGCCACTTTAAATACCAACAGAGAGCAAGTAGGTTCACACTCCAAAATACACTTGTATATGAAAAGAATAAATAAAATATTTTCATTTTGCAATAGATGGAGAAATATGTCGGAAGCCAAGTAAATTGAATCCTAGATCCATCTGAAAGAGTGTAACACAGTCTCTATTTTGTTGATAACTGACATATATTGCAGTACTTTTCCCAGAAATGTTTTTTTTAGGCTGGTTGATGGGCACTGTATTGTGACCCAACTATTCAGTAACAACTGAAAAGCAGCCAGGTGGTTATGAAAAGTGCTGGGTGGTGCACCCAGCTAAAAGTGGCTGGGGAGAACACTGTATTTATATTTTTATGCTGAAGAAGGAATGTTAGAATTTTATATATTTTAGCATACTTTCGGTGAGTAAGCCAGTTATGAACAATTTGTGGAATAAAGAATCTACAGTTACCCACAGATGTAAGAGATCTGAAATACATCACACATAATCCATTCATGCTGACATACAACAGATATAAAACACTTACTTTGTTCTGCCCATGCTAAAGTTTTACCAGACTTGACACAGGTGGACATTCCAAATGGATTCACTACTAAA
>NC_092864.1:66676392-66678526 GCF_032062135.1 Pyxicephalus adspersus | reverse complement strand
AATACCAATTTTGGGAGAATCCAACAAATCTACCAGTGTGTTTTTGGGGATGTGAGTAGAAACCAGATAATCTGTTGCAAACTCATACAAACATGGTGAGAATATACAATATCCATTCCTGGCCGAGGTTAAAAACCCTACAGCTGCAAGGCAAAAGAGCTTGCCACTAAGCCAGCACACTTACTTTACACGTGCCCTTCTCTATAGTGACAGATTCAGGCTTCAATGAACTGATTTCCTGATTGCTTTTTCCAGATACTAAAAATGTTCCTCTTTGTCAAGCTGGACTTCGCCTTCCCTGCTGAGAAGGACCTTCTTCACCAGAGCTAGGTGATATTCTTGTGTATCCTCTGCCATTCTATTCTGCACATGATATAATGCTGGATGCCATAGCAGTAAATCTAAGGCCCAAGCAATGTTATCTGGAGGCGGGAGTCCTTTGTAAACTCTTGGACCACAGACATGCAATTAAGTAAACCTGTTAATTTGCCCTGAATGGCCACCGCCATTGCTGATAGCAGGTCTTTAAGGAACCCCTGCTATAATTGTTAAATCTACAGCTCACAGTAAATTGGTGTGGTAGCCAGTAGGAAGAATGCTCTTACATTGCTGGCCATTGGGATCATTGCTGTCACCTAAATTGCCTGGGAAGCACAATTTGCTTATTGCTCAAATAACCCTGTGCAACCCCTGGAGGAACCCTATTATTCCATGGAATGCTGGTTGAAAAACCCTTATCTACAGGTTCCAATCTGGATGTTAAAATAATCACATACAAGTGTACCTGTAACCCAAGACTGTGCCTAATTCAGCAGGATAGGCCTACATCTGCCCTACCCTGTCAAGAGGCTACCCAGACATATCTTGTCTGCAGTCCAAATTGCTCTGCACAAAGCATGGAATTCCAATATTTATTTTACGTTTTGTCCTCTAAATGTAAAGGCTTATCTGTATACCTAATGATACCCTTGACCTTTTTGACCAAACCTGGTGTCCATGGGTATCCAGGTAAATGTTTGAAATACATAGGAGGCCCAGCCTCTTCCTCAACCCTTCCGCTTACCCTAACCTAATTCGCTTGGTTTCTTGCGCCCCTATGGGTTTTTATCTCCTAATATATATTACTTCTCCATCAACACAATTTTACCTTTTATTATGCCTGTTTGCCTGGGGATATGTTATTTTACCTTTTTTTGTTTAACTTGGCATGTTTATTTCATTGCAATGATCTCATTATGCTGTATTTATTTGCGGGGGCTCATCTATTGCCCTTCCGCCTTTTTTAATTGTTATGCTTTGTAATTGTGGTGTTCCATAGTTTATTTTAATTGCCACCTTATTACCTTACTATTGTCACTGGATGTTTTATTTTGTGCTGCATTCTATATTATTACTCCACCTTTTTATGTATTTTTTATATTCTTAATAAAAATAATAAAATAATCACGTTAAAGAACGTACCTTATTATGAAAATTAGACTGTCCAGCTAAGTCAGGATTGGGAGATCTGGCTCTAGGACTTGGCCATTCATCACCAATCACAGAAGTACGCAAAGACACCTTATTTATTTGCTGAATATAGAGAAAAAGAAGGAACTTCAAGGTATCTACCGACAGCTGTAAGGAGAAAAACAAACATTCATGTTTATTGTACAATATATTTCTTACCGACTTCAAATCAATAACAGGAATAAAAGGAAGTCTTTCCAGGTGTTTTCAAACTGCTATAAAGCATGTATGTTCACAATAATAAAATAAAGCTAAAATACAATATATTTTAGGAGAGTAGAAATAAATATTGGGATTACATTTCAAGCTAAACATTTACATTAAAATAAAAAAAAAGCGGAATAAAATCAGATGTAGGACTTCTGGAAAAAAGCTGCCAGACCTGGAAGAGTTCAAAAGAACAGCTGCTGGAAATTTACAGTAGGTAGAGTACAGAAAGGTAAAAAGTAGTTTCTACTGTGCTTGCATTGCTATTGCATCGTTTCTACAATCTTTCTTCCAAGTTTGGTGAATCTGTGTGAACTGTAGCCTCAAATCCCCGTTCCTAGCTAAGAGGAATGAGACCCGGAGTGTTCCCCTACTGCTGCAATCTGTCTACTTCAAGGTGCAACTTGTTGTGTGTACA
>NC_092864.1:66611002-66675500 GCF_032062135.1 Pyxicephalus adspersus | reverse complement strand
AGTAGATGTAAAGTGAAAATTCTGAGTTTAGGTACGCTTTAAACTAAAAGAATAGAAGAACTAGAAAACTCATCACTAATTGTATTTGTTAAATGTAAACTGTTAACTTGATATCAGCCAATATTGCCCCCCATTATACCCTCCACATACCACCCTCTGTCATACCCTCCACACTTCCTTAGGCTAGGTACACATGTGCAATGATTCTCGTCGGATAATCAGCCCAGGATATCGGACGAGAATCTGGCGTGCGTACAGCACTCTTCATCCGAACGACTGCCCTGGCGGATCCACGGACAACAAACGATAGTAATGCAACTGAAAAGGAGACTCCATAGTTCTCCTCCCTTCTACATAGAGCAGAACGGTGATATATGTACAGAGCGACAATTATTGCATGCGTGTATGTAGCCTTAGTATAGTTTTCTATGCCCCTACCCTCCTCCTATAGTGTGCACACTCTTGCAGGTCGGCCATGCATTACTGGTGCAGTGTACAGTAAGCATTGCAGCACCCAGCAGATAGTGAAATCCTCCTTCTTGTGACGTGCTTTATGTAAGGCTGCGTACACACGTGCAATATTTGTCATTGGGAAGGATCTTTTATGATACTTACAGACGTTCAATAAATTCTCATCCGATATCAGCCCTGAGGAATTCCCGTATGTACGGCGCTCGATGTCTGGCAGATCCACGGACAAGGGATGATCGCAATGAAAGTGAAAGGGAGTGAGCACAGTGGGTGCCGCTGTCATTCTCTCCTCTACATAGAGCAGAACAGTGATGTATGTACAGCACTCATTCATGCATCGTTCAGTCTTTTGTCATTGAAAAGGATCACAAAAGATCCTTTCAAACGACAATTATTGCACGCGTGTATGTAGCCTTAGTAAGGTTTTCTATGCCCCCATCCTCGCCAGATCTATAGTGTGCACACTCTGGCAGGTCGGCCATGCATTGCTGGTGCAGTGTACGGTAAGCATTGCAGCACCCAGCAGACAGTGAAATCCCCTCGATATCATGGGGCTGATAAGGATGGATGATGACTTGTAATGTGCTTTATGTAAGGCTGGGTACACACATTTATTAATTATCATTGGGAAGGATCTTCACATTCCTTTACAATGAAAAAAGAATGCATGATGCATGAGCGAGCGCTGTACATACATCACGGTTCTGCTCTATGGAGAGGGGAATGACAGAGCGGCACCCCACTGTGCTCTCTCCTCTTCACTTTCATTACGATCGCCCATGGATCCGCCAGACATCGAGCGCTGTACACATGCCAATTCCTCAGGGCGGATATCAGGTGAGAATTTATTCATTGCACGTCTGTATGTAGCCTAAGTATATGGAAGACAACAACAATAATAATAATACCTTGATCACTGCTGGGTTTATCTGCCAATATGTGGGGTCAGTAAGATCTGGTAAATCAATATTGCAGGCCAGGTCAGCGGTATATCAGAGATTCACCAGCAGCATGTCACAGGGTGAATTCACACAATTCTAAGCCAGGCTGCATAGATGTCACTGTTATTATAGTTATCCTGAGGTATACATTGTTATAATGGCAGCGAATGACAGATTCGCCTCACCTTACTCTTGAACCTCTCGTACTCTTCCACTGACTTACAGCTCGAGGCATTCTCAGCCCACTCCAGGCTCCTTGGCGGGCTCCGCTCGGTCAGGCTGTGGAAAGCCTCGAAGTATAACCAGGCCACGTCCTCCAGCAGCTGCAGCTTGCCACAGGCGATGTGCCGCCACATAGCCCAGCACAGGCGCGGGAAACAACCGTCCACTGACCGAGCCCGGACATAGCTCGCCATCTTCCGCAGGTAGTGCAGGTTGAATTTAGCCGGCGGAGCGAACTGTAAAACTCCGATTAGAAACGGATCCATCTTCGCCCACATCTGTGCCCGGGGGGTATCCATGGCGACACCGAGGACCGGAGAGCTGACACAACTTGCCGGCCTCAGGAGACGATTCACGCTGAACGTGACGCAATCCGGGGCGACGCCCCCGTGTGGGCGGAGTGTGAATTACAGACGGAGGCTGGAAAAACACGGAAATGTGAAGAGCCCCATTGTTGGGTGGCAGGAGAAGCTGAGGTACCGGTGTGGTTGGAGCCAGACTATGAAACCCCAATAAAGTAAAAGTAACAACACAATATTGCATTTCAAATCATTTTTATTATGTTTAACCTCCCCGGCGGTATGATTGAGCATGTTTACATATCAAATTTGTACATTTGACATTTAAAAATACTTCTAATTTAAAATGTCCCACCCCCGACACACGCCGCCCGCCCGCAAACATGTCACATGCCCACCTGGCATCTCCTAGCCTTACGTTTCCAACGTTCACATGCCGGGGATGCAAGGCCAGGGGACACAGGTGCCAAGCTGGCATTGCTGGAGGACGCCGCGGGTTCATGAGGACCAGGTCAGTCCTAAATTCCACCCTGAGTGTGGCTCGGGGTTACCACTTGTTGTAATGAAATTTCACCCCAGCCACACTTCCTGCCAGGGGGGTTATAGCCAAACTAAAGATAAAAAAATTACACTTTTAATTCCGCAGATCCCTCGATGGCGCTGGTCCTTCCCACAATCCGGTCCCACATCGTCCTGGGATTCCTCTTCATCCCGGAGCAGAGGAAGTGCTGGGCGCCGCCATCTTCTTCCTTCTCTTCCATCTACTTGTTATGTCCCCTGATCCGGCACTGCGCAGGTGTGAGATCGGGTAACGTAGCCGCTGTGAAGGGGAAAAAAAAGAGCCGATCTCACTACGTACGCGTGAGTTCGGCATCTGCTTCTCCTTGGTGGAAAATTTCCCCTTCTGCGCATGGCTAAAATCAGGCCAGAGCCCGGGATGCATGACGTAGGTATCCCGGGAGGCTCTGCGGTCCCTTTGTCTTGATCACTGCACCCTTTTTTTGTTTTTTTTTAAATAAGTGTTGCACTTTTTTACTTTGTTTAGAAGGGTTGTCTACTCTTCTATGTAAAGTAATATTGTTGAGTTTGGGTCTGCTTTAAGGTGGAACCTTACTGTAAAAAAATGTGACCAAATAGGTCCTTTATTGCAGGAGGGACAGACACTGTTCCTCTGTAATAAAATAACCTTATATACCTGATTGCTATGTTCCAGGGCAGGCATCATCATTTTCTTCTTCTTCCTGGTTTATATTCAGCCATCTTGATTGGCTGGGCCAGGATGACGTATTTATTATTATTATTATTATTATTATTATTATTTTTATTAATAATAAACAGGCTTTATATAGCACCAACATATTATGCAGCACTGTACATTAAATAGAGGGTTACAAATGACAGATAGTGACACAGGAGGAGGAGAGGACCCTGCCCCGAAGAGCTTACAATCTAGGACATAAGCCCTGCAAATACATGGGGGAGTTCATTCAGCCCGGACTGACGGACGAAAATTGAAAATTGGAGTAAATATTTTACTAGTGTGAATTATTTTATATTCTGATATTCATGCATAATTGTAACCCAGAACAAACTTTGATTTGTTTGTAATATAATCGAGTTAGATTATTACACTGGTAAAGATGTTTCTGATTTTAATATGTTTTTCTTTAATATAATATTACTTTATAGTGTTTTGAAAAAAATAAAGTGGACAAAGACAGGAGGAAAAGAAATAAGAAGATGGTGGTGCCCTGTAAGGAACGGGAACAGGTGAGTATCAAGGGTTTAGTTGCTTTTAAAAAAAATAATAAAAAAGCCAGGGTGCGTCATACTAAAGACTTTAAAAACAGTTCCTCTCACACCATGGCTTGGTGTGCAGCAGCATATAGAGTCAAAGGGAGACTGGTAGGCAAGATGTGAAATCATGTGACTGGATAAGGGGGCTTCCTGAACATCTTTGCCAAGCTGCCTTGGTGAGTATCTATTTATCCCTTCCTTCCCCTAAAATGTTACCTAGGCTGCTTTGGAGGATTGTAGACGAAATGAATTTGGTGATTCTTGAACTGGTTTAGGATACCTTGGTACACTGACCTAATTTGTCTACATGCCTGTGCACTGTGGCCCCTGCCTGATAGACCAGAACTTAGACCAATGTTACACTTGTTTGTTGTTATTTGTTGAACACCAGGTGTTCAAAGTGGATTAATATTGGAATCAGAGATCCCTACCATGTTCTTAAAATCTACTCTTCACATAAGATTTACCATTGATGTGGAAAGTTTACTTTCTTTGATGTGCGCTTTTCATTCTTTTTTTTCTCACTTGGGAGAATTTTTGCTTTTGTTATTTGGATTGAAGAGATTATCCCAAAAAACTTTAATTCATCCCTTTTGGCAAAAAAGCATTCCTTATGGAAATTACATTGGCAAGCTGGATGTTTGAATTGGTTGTACTGTCCTACACAGAACCTTTTTCATATTCCACAAGGATGAAGTTGTAGCCTTTCTTTTTTGGCTAGGGTGCTCCCTACATTTAACCCAAAGACATTGTCCTACCATCTTTACCTTCAGCGTTTTGTTTTTTTTGGCTGTGGAAGGAGTCAGCCAAGTTTTGCAGTTTCCATTTTGTTTTTTTGTTGTTGTTGGGCTCTAATTCACATGTTCACAGCCGGGGTGTGCTCAATGCTTTGGATGTCCAATGATTTATAAAGTCTTGTGCCCATCAATGGACAATACAGAAAATGGTATTTCTTTACTCACTGTGACGTTCTTTTTCCTGGTGTCCTATATGAAGGTATTGTCCCTTCCCTGACCATGGGTTGATCAAACCATGCTACCTACTCTCACTATTCTAAAGGCGATTTTTTTTCAAATGCCATTTCTTTAAGGCACAGAGAAGAATTCTTACCAGTATGATTTTACACACAAAGCTCATGTGGTTCTGGAGGATTTCTTAAAGCAGGGAGAGAGAGCAGAAGGCTTCTTGCCAATATTTCCAAGCTGTCTAGTTCCCCCTTTACTATCACCTCAAGGGGAGCAGGTTAATCCTTGGTTACGTCCTCTATTGATGTTTATCAAGTGTTACAGCAGTACTATGCTTGTTCTCCTGATCAACCTCTTCCATGGCTTTCTCTTTTTTGGTGTGGCTGACCCCCTCTGCATAGGTTGTCATGCTGGCAGCTGAGTTTGCTAGACACTCCTTTGTCTGTAGAGGAACTTACGAGTGCTGTTCTATAATTTCCCAATACAAAGGCTTCAAGTTTAGATAACAGTTGTATATAAACCTTAACCCCCCTAATTTTGACTACAATATTTGCTACTTGTTTGGACTCGGTTATTGCCACCATTAAACACCCAGACCAAACAATTACTGGTAAATGTATTGCCAGAACTCTATCAGTTCTTTAAGAATCTACAATGTCCATATGACAATGGTGGTCAAAGTGTGATTGTTTCTTAGAATACAGAATACAGATTTTTCATGCCGTCAAGTGTCCCTACAAGCTGCCTTGTCTAGATTTGCCCCATCTTTTAAATAGTGGGTCACATTTCTGTACATTACCCCTCTGCCCAAAGTGTAGCTGGATCACTGATCTATTACCCTTACACAGGGGAACCAGGCAGGGTTGTACCTTACACGGCACATTTTTTTACATTGAAAAAATCCTGCGGCACACCACAAATCAAAAATGTTACAAAATGACACTCTGTAGCTAATTCTTTTGTCTCTAAGAATAAACAAGAAAACTATGTTACCTACTGCCACCCACTGACATGGAAGAGTATTACATTACTCTGCCAGTCACTACAGCACAGACACTCGACAATGGTAATTGGATAATTTCCCACGGTACACCTAAAGATCCCTCATGGCACACTAGTGTGCCGCGGCACAGTGGTTGAAAATCACTGCCTTATCCACCTTCTTGTACACAATAACTACTGAACCCTTAGCAGTTAGACTGTGTTGCCCCCTCCCCTCAAAATTATTGCCCACCACTATCCACCAGTCAGAGTATACTAGTGCAGTGGTCGATGGAAAGAATGCCTTCTACATAGCGGAGCTGTACAAAGAATACAAAGAAAAAAATCATTGGTGTCCGTTAAAATGACCTGAGTGGTAAAATTACTCATTGCCAAAAGAACCCCCAGTAACCTCCGGAGAACCTTGCTCTATGTAGATATGGTTCTCTAACTGGTGGAACCAGATGCCTTTTCTGTGTTTAGCCATTAGATTTACTTGCTGAAACCTGCTATTATTCAGAGTTAGTTAAGCCCTCACTCCAGCTCTAACGTCTGAACCTATAGCAACACTATTACTAAAGATTCTCATGGTATGTACATGCATGCGTTTTCTGCTGATTAGATGAGGTTAGCAGTAGCTCACCTGTACAATAGGAATAGTAAGCCTTGTAATAAAGGAGATTAAAAAAAAAAAAGCCAACATATTTTTTTTTGTATTGACTCAATAATGTACATATGCCTATGTTATATTGTGACAGTGGAGTATGATCTATGGTAGGGACAACACCTTTTACCTTTTAGTATTTACTAACCTATTAACCTGGCTAGGTTAAAAGTGTGTTGAGAGGAGAGTGTTACATTTTGTATCTATTTACCTGCCCATACTACTAAATTTTTGCTATTTCAAACTAACCTGGGGAGGTGCCAGATAGAGTGTGTATTGTATTTTCCTGGTCTTGCAAAACTTGGGAGAGGAATACATTTTGCCACAGAAATCCTAATAAACCTTAATCTTACCCAAAGTGGTTTTGAACAGTATGTCCACAATAAAGGGATGCCATAACAGTGCTTTTTAAGACTTCAACCTATTAGGTTGGTATGTATTTAGATCAAATCATTAGGAATTATACTACATTTTTACCAAAATCCAAGATTAATTTGGAATTCTATGTATAAAGAAAAAGGTATAACAATTTACATAAGTTAAAACATAAATCAAATCAATATTTGTATACCAATTATTACACATATTATTTAGGACACATGTTCCCCATGACACCACACAAGTACAGAATCACCCAAATATTAGAGTGCGTGGTTGAAATTCCACTCGATGTTAGGGTCTTGTCCAATCCAAAACAGTCTGGGACCCAAGAGCTGGAAAAAGTTCAAATGACTAACCATGCGGAGGAATGAAATGTCACAAGATCACACTTTCTTAACCAAACCGTCAAAAAAAATAAAAAAAATAAACTGAACCACCTGCCTTGATAGTAAATGGGGCAGAAGGACTCACCAGTTTTAGGTCACAAGCTGCCCAGAAATGGACTTGGGAATTTCAGTTCGGGCAACAAAGGCTGTTGCTAAGAGAGTAGTGGGATTCTCCCTAAAAGGCCTCGGGAAACGCAGAATCTAACTAAAGATAGGCAAATGTCTTAAATTGGGGTCAGACATGAAATTTAGAAGTCCCTATCTGCAGCCACAAAAGTCAAACTGCAAAAATCAGACAAGCTTACACTGCAAAACCTTTCAGAATATAACGGAAAGTCTCAAGATTCATATAGCTAGCTGCAGGTCTCCGAGAAACTTGGAGATTGCGGTAGAGATTAGTTAGGAAAACCTACTATACATCACAGTGAATCCATCCATACACTGTGAAATAAGTTTAGATACAGTACAAACAAGAAAAAAGTCTGCAGTAAAGGATTGTCAGTGGCTATATGGGGGCTGGTCCTGTGTGTCAAAAAAAGAACAAAACACAGTAAAAATGACCACATAAAATGACACGTGGTGGACTCCTTTAAGAGAAGCAATTTCCACAGATGAGCACCGTGATGCTATACTTGTGCCCAGATACTTACAAGTAGGTGAAAATTAGTCTACTTTGGGGGTACAAAAAATTACTGTTAAGAACCTCCCAGAGAAGTACGAAGCCACTTTGTGTGCCAGCTGTAATGGGTGAAGGACCTGTCAGCAGATTGCAGAAACATTTCAAATGGTCCAGGACCACTAAGCAAACCAACCAATTCCAAGCAATGTTACAGATGGGACCCTGGAAATAAAAGGGGTGTAGTACTCTGCATTCCTCTCCATGAAAAGTTACACTTTGTGTCATGGCAAATGCATGCCTGTTGTAGAGAAATACCACACCAGGTTTCAACTACATGGGAAAAACATGTACACACAATCATTAGTTTACCTCAGAAACATCTTAGAGATCCAAGGGACTTTTCAGGTAAACAGATTTCTACTAACTCATGAGCAAATCTTGTTAAACATATATTTTTATTATAGAATTCATAAAGCACTGTATTCTGGCACTATCTGGGTACAGACTGTGGGACCATGATGGAAAGAGAGCCATTGGATTTTTGAGAAACCGAAACCTATTAAGGAGCCTTTTCAAATACACCATGTATAGATATTGAGCATATAAGTCTTGAAGCTGAAAACATATGACGCAACTAAAAAAAAGGCAATAGGAGACTATATGGGCCATTGTGAAATATTTCTTCCAAGGTTTACAAAAACATTCTCTCTGGTTGTCGATATGAACGGATAGAGGAAATGCAAGGATCAAAAATGTAAAAGTCAAACTCAAGTATGAATATCCTTCTGTTCACTCCTGAAGAAGCATCTGTGAAACATGTTTAGTACATATGAGCGTGTGGATTATATTTATGATAGGATTGCCATAAAATACAGTGTTTTTGTAAAGTCTATAATAAAAATGTATTTTTAACAAGATTTGCTAATGAAATAGAAAGCAATTGCCTAAAAAGTCCCTTGGATCTCTAAGATGTTTTGGAGATAAACTAATTATTGTGCATACATTGTGATGGGATGTTGGCAGATATATGGAAACTGATCCAACCTCTTTCAAATAAGTACTACATGGGAAAAAACTGTGCTCTAAACGGCCAGGATGTGCAACATGAGCAGCAGCTGGTTTACTGAAGTAAAAATCTACTTAGGGTATCTTTTGCCAGCTCTACTAAATCTCCCATCTCCTTAGGACTCAAAGATAAATGGTGGCACAACATAGCTGTCTAAGGAATTACCCAACCAAAAAAAAAAAAAAAACTCATATGGTGAGTAAAATTCACAAAGTACAATGTAAATTTACACTGCCCATTTACCAGTCCAGCGCCATCTTAAATACCTCCAAGGTCTGCTTACCTCTTCTCTCCCCCACCACCACCACAAGAACTGGCTCTTCTTCAGTTCAGGGCCATAGCATACAGCACATTACACAGCATGACCCCCCCAAAACCATCCATCAAATAGAATGCTTATGGAGGTGTACCTTAACTTATTAAGCCCGGCATCCTCTTTGCAGCCATCTTGTTAGTAACGGCAGCATTGTATTTTTATAGAACAATGGTGTTCCTGATAACAGTGAACTATGCCTGTACATTTGTTAAATGGCTATGTGTAGTCTTGATCAGAGACCCATGTGACAGTGTGGACCCATCTTACTAACCTTTATACATTTAAAGTAGAAAATAAAACTATACACAAGTATTAACTACAATATATTTTATGAAAAGAGAACACACATAAATGTTCAACAATAAGAAACGTAGGTAAAAGATGTAACATAGGTAAAAGACTATTTCTTTTCATTTGAAGATTGTCTGAAAAGGTCATTAAGTTCTTTAAGAGTTTGAAATAGCTGGAATGCAATATTGCATTACATGGCAGCATATCAGCATGAAATGTATTCTTTAATAACTGTAGTTAGGTACAGTAAAAGTGCTATTGTGTAAAATTTCTTATGTGCACATATGATCCCAGTTAATTTAAAATAAAAATAAACTGTCACAATCATATTTGGTCCAGAAACACACAACCATGATCTGAACCGATGACTCCAAATGACTGAGGTCACTTTTAGCAGTGTCTCCATATCTATCTTTTCTAGTACACAGAGTTAATTTGTTCCTTTAAGTGCTTAATGTGTTCAACAGGCATACTTATCGTGGAAACACATATCCTCGAACATTATTCTTCAGTTACATTTCAGTGTCACCAATGAGTGTATTTACATGTACTTTCATTAGATACATATGTGGTACTGATGAAATCTAACTATGACATGTATCTTATCTAATAAAATCACATTGCAATTTTATATATATTTCAGATTGATTTGAGATATATACATCTCAAATTAATCCCCAGTTTTGCTTCAATATGTTGTAGTGTTGATTTGCTTTGTAAAAGTTCGCAGATAATCCTCTGTACTCAGACATGTGTACTAATGATTGTCAACAAAGTTTGCGATCTTGTAGATTTAACAAATAAAAGGGACTCCATCGGTGTTGTATATCATTCCTGTGGTCGGTTCATACGTTCCTGCAAGGTAGTAAAGATCTTCACTGTCTTGGTATTTTTTTGTCTTTATCATTTGCTCATACTGTGAAAGTTCAACGACCAAACATTTGTGAGAGACCGTCTGCACATCATTTTCATCAACATGAGATGACCTATACAGTGCCCTCTGCAAAAAAAAAAAAACAATTAAAAATGTAACGTTTTGTTTTTTTTCTGACTATTCTGAATGGAAATGTTTGTGATAAATTGTGCAAACTATTGGATGAGGTATGATGACTGATTTTTTGACGGAGCTAAGACACATCTTAACCCTGAATAACCCTGAAGACATCTCCATACAAAAGAATATTTGATTACTTTATCCTGTTGTACACTTCTAGCAGTGTGGTACATATTCTACAGTGGATCTTATACAATCAATGGGGTTTGCAATACATTAGGCAACAATCAATGGGGTTTGCAATACATTAGGCAACAAAGACCCCAGTTTATCTCTGGAGAGAGATATTTAGGGTAGTTTTTGTAACGAGTTTTCAAAGCTATGTCTATTAGCTCTAAAATGCCTCGAAACCATCAATAAACAGGTCTTTGGACATAAACATGGACCCTTTTTTATACAACAGAGCCGTTTAATCTCATAAATACATAGAGGAAGCGGTGATATCTCTACACTGGCAAGCATGCAGCCTTCTATTTTTAATCACAGTTTTATAACCAGGACCCATAACCACGTAATTTCTCAGATGTTTCTTTTCTGTGGCCCCATGAGCATTCTATGCTAAAGTTAGTGTTGTCACCCTGTGCACAAAATAGTCTGACATTATTCTGTTTTAAATCCATTTGAGACTACATGTCTAACATCAACTAATACTTTTTAAAACAATTGGAGAAGCATTTTATATTATCCTTTAGGTAAAAATACTCTATGCATGAAGAGCTTTACAGCCAGAACCATCTCAATGCTGGTTTGAGTAGTAGAACTATTGAAACAAACTTTATATTTCTGAGAATTTCAGACTCTTAGATTGGTACAATTTCTAATCCCAACCTAATACATTAGATAATTTTATTGGTGCATTAGAGTGGTTTTGGAAAAATAACTTAAATATTTAAAAATGCACAAAATCACTGTTTTCCATTGTACATATAGATCATCTAAAACATTATCAGGGACAAGCAACCTTAGTAAATTGCAGATCTACACTAACTACACTAATGCACTTAAAAATCTACTGTGAAAAAGTGGTTACTAATTTTAGTTTTCAAACTAAAACAGGATTAACAGTTCCTATTAAAGTGTCTTTCCTATATTCTATTACATGCACCTCCCATGATTTTCCCATGCTGTTACTGAACAGGTCTAACATCTAGAAAACATGCAAGCTTTTTTCTTTAAAATGCCTTAACATAGATCAGGAATTACAACCTCTTGGTTAACTGCTTCACTTTCCTAAATTTATGTCACAGCTCATACTGCTAAAACGGTTTACCATTGAGACCTTGGTTAAGTAGCAGCCTGGCTGATGTAAGCAGGTTACAACTCACCTCCATAAAATCCTTCCTTTGTATTGATAGCTGGAGGCTGGACGTGCTCCCTTTGCCAGACTGCTGCTCCCAATTCTAGATGGAAGAAAGAAAAAACAAAACAAAGATGTTAAAGCAACCTTTATAAGTGATGAACAAGACAATATAAAAATACTTTGAGGACAAATTCTCGACGTACTCCACTGATTTGCAAGCAGCTTCCCGCTGCAATGTGAAACGCCGACCCGCAGGCAGAAGGTTACAAACAGGAAAGCGATTGCAGGATTGCATTAGCGGCGGGCCAGCTGCAATTCAAGAATTTTTTGGGGGGCAAAAAAAAACAAAATTAAAAAAAAGATGTGCCGGGCCAGAATTTGACACGCTCTGCTATATACCATGTCAATAGTTTTCCTAGGCTCCACTACTTAAGAAATTTGCTGTACTATTATATACAGAACTAGATGACAATCATACTTTAACACAGCGTTTTTTTAAAAACAGGAACAAGTAGGATTCTAGTAACATGCACTGACGTTACCGGGAAACACCAGAGATCGTCTCTTCACTTCGTGGCTGGCGATTGAAGAAGACAGATGTGTCCCCAGGACCTGCGGGGACCAGCAGGACGACAGGGGATGACAACCGAGCAAGGTAAGTGGGGTTTTTTTTTTTTAGGTTAAAGCTACCCCGAGTGTGACTGGGGATTACCGCTAGGGGGGTTTAAAAAGATGGTTCTATCCATTCCAGCTGGACAGCTTAACAGTACCAACAACACCATGGACTCTGGCTCCAATTTCTACTGTAAACTATACAAATATTATTCACACTCCATGCAGTACAAGAATTTAGTACATTGTCAAAACATGGAACCATTTGCTAATCATATGATTTAGACATATCTTTAACTTACCTTATCATTTAGCTTTTTTCCAGGACAAGTCTCTTCTGGATGATAGAACCATTTCACTCTCACAACCATGTTATTTCCCCAGGACTCCCACATACTTTGAATGCACCCTATGTAGGGTAGATTTGGGCGTCCAGCAGATAAGAACACCGCACAATCGCCAATACGTATAATTTCCTTTCCTCGGACTATTGCCTTGTAGAATAACTTTCGGGCCTTACCCTTCATTCCTCTCCTCTGTGAACCATAAATACATATATTCTGGTTAAATGTATTAAAAATAAAATTACAAAAAGCATTATTGTAAATTGCAAAACACACTGGAACATGGTCAGTTTGATCTCAAAAAACTATATTGGTTGGGGTCAGATCAGAGACTCAAAGCAGACCTTTGATTTACCATAGGTAAGCTCCAATTCTCCTCTCACAGATCCTTCTCTCTCCTAATTTTAGCAGATAGTCATAGTGCCAGAAGAATCTGCATACCAGTAATAATGTTTGCCACATATTCCTATATCCTTCCCACCTACCTTTCCTGCGGCTGATTTTCAAGGTTTATAAGACTGCTTTAGTGACATAGTGACATAGGGCTGGCGAAAAGAAGCAAAAGCCAAAAGAGTGTAGGAAGTAGAATACTCTTCCACAAACCATATATTTTTTAAAACCTGAAGTCAGCATCATGGGCAGCAGAACAGGCATTTCTTATCTGCAACTATTTTATTTCTTTTAGGTGGCACTGGGTCACTTAAACCATAGCAGACAAAAATCTAGGATTTTTGTTTTAGGCTTAGAAAAAAAAAAAAAAGAAAAAAAACTATGCAGCCTATACATTAAACCACCTGTCTAATGTTGAAGCATGGCCTCCACAAGACCACTGAAGGTGTCCTGCAGTATTTTGCACCAAGATGTTAGCAATTAGATTCCTCAATCACACTGTCTCTGTCAGGCCCGCATTTCCACAGTACATCCTGCTGCCTCTCCTCAGATAAACTGCACACATGCCTTAACCATTATCTAAATAAAATAAAAGATGATTTATCAAACAAAGACACCATCTCATTGTTCAGTTCCAACATCCACATGTTCACTGTAGACCCTTTCAGACATGGAAAGGGGTCAGCAGTGAGCAACGGCAAGCCTGAGGCTATTCAGCTTAATAGATAGCAAGTTTTGATTCACTGTTACCAACACCTTTCTTACATGTCCTATTTGTGCTAAAGTTGCTCTTCTGTGGGACCAGACCAGTAAAACTAACTTATACCTCCCAAATGTTCATCAATGAGCTTTGGGTGTCCCATTGCCCTCCGTCACCAATTCACAGATCGTAACTGAAAATGATGCAAGAAAGGGCTAACTACTATTCCCTACAAGGCCTGACATTTTAGAGATACTCTGGCCTATTCATATAGCCATCACAATTATACCTTCAAAGTCACTAAGATTCTTATATTGGGCCTAATTTAATAAAACTCCCAAAGCTGGAGGAGATACACTTTCATTGTTGAACGTGAGTGATCCAGCAAACCTGGAATGGATCTGGGTTTAGGACTGAAAACGTTTAACAAATAGCAAAATATTTTATTTGAATCTTTCTTGCAAAACGCAGGACAGGTTTTAACCTAGGTGTACAAAAAGGAGTAAATAACATTATTAGTTCTAATTAAAACTGCTAATTACCTGGGTGGGCTTTCCAAACCACTTCCAAAGCTGTCTAGCAGGCAGAAATGCAGCAATTTTTGGCCTGTTCTCTACAGAAGGCAGCCTCTGCCTTTTGGCTAGTTCCTTGGTTGTAGGTAGGTGTATTCCTTCTCTTTTCTTTGGTTTACATTTACTACTTCTCAGTTGTTCTGGCTTTTGTTGTTTCATGTGAACAGCAGTCTTTGTATTTTCAGATTTTACATATTTGCAACGCTGCTTTTGAGAAGTATCTGGAGGAACAGAAGCAGTCACAGCATCATCTTCTGAACTGCTTGAGGATGCATCATCTGTTAAAGATGATGAAGATGATGAACTGGAACTAGAAGATGAAGAGGTTGAAGATGAAGAAGAAGAAGAGGAGGAGGAAGAGGATGAAGAACTGCTGCTGGTCGATGAAGATTTAGATGTTGAGGATCTTGAGCTACTAGAGCTATGTGGATTTTTGCTCTGCCTTTTGCTTGGTTCATCTTCTTCCTCAGATTCTGAGCTGCTGTTACTGCTCTCTAACTGTTTCTCAGTCTTCTGGGTTCCATTTTTACTGCCAGGTATATTTTTTAAGTTGTTGCTTGAATGGTCAAAAGTTTCGGAGACAAAGGATTGCTTTGCTGTGCATGGTCGTGATCCAGAAGGCTTCTGTTTAGGTTTGTTTGCACTCACACTAGAATAACATTCACCTATCACTTTCTTACGATCTCTCTTTGTAGTATTAGAATTCTCACGTGTCATCATCACTTCTTTTGTTTTCTTTGTCTTTGGTGACATAACTCCTTCATGGTCTAACTTCACAAGTAGTTGAGCTTCATTTTTTCGATAGTTGTTGCCAAAGGAGGCAAACTCTCTTTGTTCCTCTAGTTTCTGTATCCTTTTTGGTTTAACTTTCTCTTTTAAAACCTCTCGACTCAATCCACTTCCTATTTTTTCATGGAACAGTCCCCCACTAACCAAGCTCTTAGGCACTGAACCGGAGCAAAAACTTTTATTAATTTTCATTTTTTGATGCTTTCTAACATTTGGTTCAATTGGATTTTCTGGTAGTACTGGAGGACATTCTTGGTCTACATCTGAATGCATCAGATCTAGCTGTTTGTCTTCCGCCTTGGCTGTTCGTGTAGAATCTTTAAATAGGTTTTCTTGAACAGTTGAGTCTTCTGTGAAAAGAAACAGAAAAAAAAAGAGTAAAGACTCACTTCATAAACCTAAAAACTGCTGGGCAGTTAAGGATTTAACTCATAAATGTAAAATAAAAGTTGTAAATATCACAGGACTTAATTTTAAAATGCAAAAACCTATGCACACTCTTCCAGCTCAAAGTTCAGTATTGCATTACTTTGCTCTCTAGAGCAAATAAAACATATTGTTTTGCTGTGCAGTACTAGCATATATGCCAAGTATCATATGTTACGAGAACTTCTAATTAGTGTTTAACCTACAAAAAAAAAAAAAAAAACACACACACACAAAGTAAAGTCAGTATGCATTCAATAATTTGACAATAGCTAACAATTTTTCAGTTAGATTTTGGGCCTGAAAACTTAACACATAATTAAATCTTGCAGCAGAGACCCGGGAGAGAGAAGTTATCGTCTCGCCACAAAGGACTTTTTTAATGTGGATTAAAAAGGAATATTTGTGATGACAAATAAGTAAAAGTGCACCTGTGTCTTAACTATAGACAATAAACCATTTACATTGAACTCTTCCACTACCGTGCTGCACAGATTAAGGCCTTTATTCCCTGATCTACCTTTAATTCTTGTTTTATGTAATGTACATGAAAATAATCTCTACAGTTACATGAAAACACACCTGATGTTGATTTAATACTTGGTTTTCGGCCCCTAGGTTTTCGTGTCATGGATATGGTTTCACAACCCACAGAGCAGCCTTCCTCTTTTACATCTGTTCTCTCCTTGCTATTTTTTCGCACTTTTCTTCTAGTACTCTGTACTAATAATGCAGGTGAAGGCTCAGCACCTAGGTAATAAGGTAAACAATAAGATTAGTTATTTGTAATCAAAATAACCCATAGGATATCATAGCTGCAGGCTGTCAAACAAAGAAAAAAATTCCAGGGTATGTTTTATTAAATGTATCCCCACTTTTCAATAAATGTTTGTGTTTTTACTTTATTTCAGCCACAGGTGCACACTTACCACTAATCCTAAATCTATAAAATTGGTAAGAGATGGCGATTTGATTTTTCATTGAATAATATTGTTTATATATTTTTAAAGTATAACAGTTTTATCAGGTTCTTTATGTAGTTTCTTTACAAAGTATGAAGGTAAATGATATACAGGATCCAGATATATCCAGATACGATATGCAGCTCATGTACTATCATGCATCAAAAGGCAGTCATTTGTCCAGTATTCCGAGCAAAGTTTATTTTGCTTAATAGTGACAGGGACACTTCAATTCACCTATGCTACCTAACCAATACTTACCACTAGATGGCGCCCATGCATAAATAGGAACAGTAACTCAGGATTGCCCAAAACGCCAATCGCAATCTAATGGTCGATCGCAACGGCAACATGAGCTGATCGCAGAGCCTTGCCTTAGCCCTCCCTGTTGTACAATTATAGGGATGCTGGGGATGTCTTTCAGTGCGTGAGAAGGTTTGTGTAACAGTGGGGAAGGAGGCAGAGAGGGCGGGAGGGCAGTCTAAGGTGAGCAGTGCTGGGAGCCAGGTCAGTTCCAGCTCGGTGTCAGGGTTCAATTACCAAGATAGCTTTGCACAGATTAGCAGTTACTTTTATGTGCAGCACGTCATTCTCCTATGACAGGTGAACTGTAGCTTTCCTTTCACTAAAGTCTTGTAGTGCAATGTTCTGCCATTCAATGTCTCATTAGCGCCAGTCACTACTAACTACACAGTTGTGTAGTATACTCGGTTAATATATAAATATATGTTTATCTTTTTTTTTATTGTTGGTAGATCATTTTGACTTGGTCATTTTAAAAGTAGCTCGCAAGCCAAAAAAGTGTGGGCACCCCTGGTCTAACTGATTGGAGATAAGTGACACAGAAAATCCAACAGCCCCAAGTATGAACGCTTCTCAGCCAACTTAAAAACTATTCTTAAAAATTAAAAACACTAGAATCACCAGAAACACTAACCTAAATTGTACAGCTGGCCAAGCATATTTTATACTTACATTGTATTTTATAATCTGGAGGTAACAATCGAATATGAGATAATGGTATCCTCCCTGTGTCTCCATCATCAAATTCAACTGTTACCAAGTCAGTATCTTTTTCTTGGTCTGCATCTCCTAAAAAAATAAATAAAAAAAAATAGGTTTTCTAAATATAAATAAAATACATTGAGACCTTCAGATCAACTTTTTTGACATTCTCGGGCCTTGTAGCAGCCATCAGCTCCCTGACCCCTTCTTCCCAATCAGCAAAAAAAGTAGTAGGGTTCGATAGAGACCTTTTGCTTAGCAAAACAGATAGTACAAAAAAAAAAAAAAAAATTCCAGATGTACTAACTATTGTATATCTATTGTACAAAAACCATTGTATATGCAAATTGCACATGCTGTATGGAATATGTTGGTTTTTGTGTGGCATATAGAATGGAACCATCAACCAAACATACATAACTAACTACAAAAGTTCTGTAACTACATATTGATCCTTGTATACTCCTGGTGTACCATTGGTAATAGAAGTAAAGGTAAGTCCTATAAAATGAGAAGAGAAAAAAAAGGAAGAAAAAAACGTAGAATTGTTCACCTACCACGCACAACAGTGCCTGGGTACAGACAACGATATTGTTGGCTCCAGTAAGCAGCAATTCTTGTTCCTTCCATTAGAAAACGAACAGAAGGAGGCTTTACATCAATAATCTAGGGAAAAAAAAATAAAGAATGAAAAATAAACTGTATTTATATGTATGTAAGGCAAACTAACAAACAAACTAAAGCTCTTTTACCAAGAGTTTAAAAGCTTACCAACTACCAGCATACAGATTGAAAGTACATTTAAAACAGAAGAAAAAGTAGTTGTCAGCAAACAACCTACTAGAAATTATGTTAAAAGCTGGGTTAAATTATAATTATGTGATAAAAAAAATTAAATTTCCTATTTTAGAAAACAAAAACAAGGGTCTTGATAACACTTTAGGGTTTTAAGGGACATTCCTGTGCTTCATTTCTCATGGTGGCATACATAAAAAGAAAAGAACATTTCACAATAAACCTAAACCTCCTAAATATCATCTAAGGTTTAGAGTAACATCTGTCTTGTACTAGCTCTAAGTTACAACTTATTTCGTCTATACACATTATAGATCAGAAAAATAATCATTCTTGGATAAGGACTACTTCTAATACACCGACACATATTGGTCACAGAACCAGAGTCAGAGATTTTGCAGCAAAGTCAAATCTATATAAACGTCATCTTCGAACTTCATCTAAATCGTTTCCAAAAGGGCAGCTGTAAGCTCACAGTTAATAGCTATTAAGGCTGTGACTAAAAGATGCCCTGAAACAGCCAAGCACAAAGAAAAACTTCTTATACAGTTATTTATCCTTTATCAATTTTCATGCTAGGGGTATTGATATTCAACTAAAACTCATATCATGGTGCTGTGTATAAAAACATGCACGGATTAACATACAGTACATGATCCAATTCAATTATTTGCTAAACTATACATTTTAATATACCCATGATTATTGTATTTTAGGCTTAACAAGATGTATTTCAACAAAAATTTCAGTGTACGTAAACCCCATCAATTTCTCCTATTTAGTCCCTTCTGGTAGATGATGCATTTGTGCAATATCTGCATTATATAGACCGTTGTTAAATTTACCCATCCCATTTTAAACCACTCCCAAAAGGTGGGACTTTTCCTCAGCCACAAGCTCCACATCATTTGGGTGACTTTACAAAACTTTACAAGACATTATTAAGATGATATTGTGGTATAATAACAGAAAAAAAAATTGCTGGGTGGAATCTGCCCAAGCAAGTGCTGGACAGGGGCCTATGCTAACTTTAGCTATTGCTCCCACTAAAAAAAAAAATATATTGTAAATGGATACAGTCTTGGTCTCCTATCTTCCTTGAGTCTAATAACTGCAGGATACGGTCAGCAGGTCAGTGCAATGTGCCCTTATGTAAGTGTCATTGCTATGGCTCTGCAGACACATTTCTGAGTGTATTTACTTTACTGAATATACATATTTCCGGGTTGTATCAATACATGCATAAATAGAATGCTATTGTCACTGGGCAGGTTTCTGGTTGAGTCATTATAATACAGATTGCGCATCAATGCACCTTTCTGGTAACGTCCATTAACTACTCATTTTATCTTTGCTCATTTTTTGGGAATTATGATTCAAAGACTGACATTAGTACCAAAAACATTACTAACTATTCTGTATGGTCTCACGTGGAAGATTGACAGCAGTTTTTTCCACTCTGGGTGAAACCAATTGCTTTATTAGGCTATCACTCATCTGAAAGTCTAAAAAGGAGTTGTCATTCTATTTAACATCAATAGGATTTAAATCAATGATTTAAATACATTAGATTTAAAGTAAACATTTTAGTGAAAACATCAATGCCAACATTGTTGACGTCTCATAAATTAAATACCAATTGCTTAGCTGCTATACCAGTCAATTAATATGCAGGTAATGTTTTACCATACTTGGTTTTTATATTTGCTTTAGATTAGACAGATACAAACAAACAATGACACAGGAGGAGGAGAGGACCCTGCCCAGAAGAGCTTACAATCTAACAGTTAATGACAGTACTGTAGCCAGAGGGTTAGTCACTTTCAGAATGTCAGCACATTAATAATGGTTTGATAATTTCTGAATATTCAAGGTCTACCTATCAGAATAGTTTTACTAACTCACAGCTTCTTGTAACAGCTGCTCCTGGCAGTAAATATGTGGGCGGTTTCCTCTCTCCCCCTCTACCACCACACGATATCTGAAAAAACACCAGTAGAAAAACTATTAGAATACCAAAATATTAAAAAACATGTTGCCTAATGTGGTCTGCTGACTTACATATCTGGAGAATGGACAGTTTGTACATGGCCTGCATAAAGCAGCTTGTCATCCAACGGAATCAGAACCCGCAATCCATCTTTCAATTCATCCTTGTCTATGATGCAGGAGCGCGGGGCTGTAAAGGTCAAGATAAGAGACTTATTTAGACAAGAATACATTTTTTTTTTTACTAAGGGATAAGGGACAGCAGAACAAAGCTTCTGAGAATACAGTTGCAAAGCAGTTATGTTAATTTATTCACAGTATAATTAATATATATATATATATATATATATATATATATATATATATATACACATATATATACACACACAAAAGGTGTGGAGAACTTCCATCCTCTAGCCCATTCGACACTATCCACGTCTCTTAAACTTACGTGGACTGCTGATCAGTGCTGCAATGGCATCCGCACTGGTTAGTCTGTAGTCATTTGCCATTATTGACATCTTCTGGTCCATTCAGAAAACATCCTTACCACAGACCGTCAATAGGAAGGGTCAACGTCAAATGAGCAATGACAGACATACGGGAAAAGGTCCAACCAGGAATTTACAGAGGAGAAGATAGACTGGGGTGAAGCATGATTTGACCGTAATAATGTTTTCTTTCTTCTCAATTGTTAGCTACAGGGGTGGGAGTCCTTATTAAAGGATTATCCTTAAAGCTAGGAGTATGCTTAAAAATACCCAAGCTCACATCTTTCAGTGTGGGATATATCATTGGAAGTGAAAGGTTTAAACCTATATGACGCTGATATTATAGAACATTCACTGTACATAAAAGTACACAAATAATGCTCACACATGATGCCAGTTTGAACATTTACAGGTTGGATAAAAGCCAATTGTCTGTTGATTGCAGTCCCAAAAAACACCCCAGACTTATGGAATATTTTGCTAGTCTAATTGGATATACAATGGTCTAAATTCCTCCCCATGACCTACATACTTTCAATCAATATTTATCTACACAAAATTAATTGAAAGAAAAAAAATTAAAACCAGTCATTCACATTTGATCAATAGCCAATATTTCTTTAGATATCGCTTCGGATCTGACCGTTTTCTCAGTTGTGTACTAGGGGCCAACTCTAGTCTGGTATGCATTTACCCATGTTGCCTTGTTCCCTGCAGGAATCCTCTATCCCAAGTGCATTTGTAGTTCCTGCTCCAAAATTAAGCAGGGCAAACACAAAGATGTCTAATCTAGAACTAAACCTAGATTACCCATAATGAACTGAATATGAAGCCAAATAAATCAATAATGCTTTACCCCCAACCAAAAAAGTAAAATCAGATTTTGCCTGACAACTGGATGCAGCTGTGGTTTTGAAGATTGGGGACTTTCTGCCCTTTGACAACCAGGGACTGCAAAGAGATTTTGGGTTTAGTAGACCCCTGAATGTGTGTGCGCATGTTCTGATAAACAGTTGTACAAATATTGTGCCATTAAATAATTGCTGCATCTATGTACCTTCAAAAGTTCAGACATCATCAGTGCATTTTTATGTGTTGAAGAAAAATAAAAAAAAATGATCTGAATTCTGCAATTGATGGTAAGGCATACAACAGTATACAAATAATTTTTTTTTCATAGTTTCTCACCAGGAGTAATTGGTCTTTCGGGGTGCAAAGGCATAGGAAAATTTTCATTTTCTGAAAAACTGCTGTCCTGACTTGGTTCAAAATCCTCCTCTGCTGCCATGCTTTCCATCAGCTTACTCACAGCTCCACATTTCCCATGGTTCTAAAACAAAGGTCAACACCCACATTCATTGTTAAAAGTTACCTAAACCATAGAACAAAAATGAAGTATAGTGAAGTTCACCAGTCTAGAGATGTGGTGGCTGCATTAGTTTTATCAGGCTGTCACCCTCTCTATTTTTCATCTGATGATACTGCCAGTAACATACTTTGTCCTGGGGTAACATCATCCTATTACAGAAAGGTGTCAGGGTAAAGACCACCTACCCCTTCCTTAGCTGTGTAAGGGGGGGGGGGGGTTCTGAAGGTTGGACTGTAAAAGATAATATTGCAAAAGTACCTGCACAGGTGATAATTACCCTTGATTTTTAGCAGGATCAACTCTTTGCTAATAATAATATGTACCAAAACACCTAATAGTATGTTGAACATGTCTAAAAAGAGCAAACAATAGACGTTCACTGTTGGGGTTTAATGTAAAAACTAGTCTGCTGGACATCAGCTTGTTTGGGCGACAATCCTCTTACATTTATAGTTACCTTTGAAATACAGAGATTTGCACATACATTGCATTTATGGAGGGCTGAATTTCTGGAGACTGCAGCTTTAACTCCCAAAGATCTCCCATTGCAAGGTAATCTCTTATGCATAAAAATGTTCAATATTACTATAACTAACCTTAGTATATAAATTAGTGACATGACTTTCTACAGTGGAGCCAATTATACAGGGAAAGACTGCCTCTGTGCACCTACGCACAGACCTACTATCTAGTGTCTTCTGGAAAAAAAATACCAACAGAACTAGGTAATAGAGAAAATTAATTTCCAAGTGATTATAACCTTACAGGCATTTGGAAACAATAAGGAGTCTGGCAATACAAGATTGAAGACAGAAATTACAGATGCATAGAGTAGTTAACCAGTATATGCGTTGCAAGATTGTCCTTTGGCTCAGATTCCCCTGCCATAGGCTTGGACCTCAGGCAAGTAGAAGAATGCAACAATGATTTAGGCCTGATAATGTCCAACCCTTTTTTTTTTTTTTTTTTTATAATAAAGGTAGAAACTCTACTTTCAGGTGTACGTAATTACAGCAAATTCCAAAGATGAGTGATGATGTTGAGTTTTAAAAAAGTTAAATCTAGTTCTACTTAATAGGAAAACACATCGAAGAACCCCTTAAAGTATTTGCTTCACTCTTACCTCCTCCTTTAGGCTTTTAGACTTCCCCTTAAGTCTGTTTTTTCGGCTGCAGCTCACAGTAAGTAAAGTGTCAGGCATAGAGCTACCCAAATCTGAGGAAGATTGACTGCGTGAAAGAGATTCCTTCACTCGTTTCTTCTAGAAAAAGGACAATAAATGTATACATTTAATGCAACATTTAATAAATGCATCATTTAATAAACAAAACAAAAAAAAAAAAAAAACCTCCAATGATAACAAGATTAGTTCACTAAAAATTACCAAATAGAACAAAGAGGTGTAGTCATAGACTATAGTAATGTGTTTCTTTCATATTTAATTTTACTTTATAGTTCTTTCATTCAGTGTACAGTATTTAAAATTTCTTACCAGCTCTTTAAAAAGTTTATTGTGATTGTAGCATTCATAATGTGTTTTGAGCCAAACCGTATCCAAAAAAATTTCAGCGCTTTACATGCTTAGGAGTGTACGCACATTTGTAAACTTTTAATCCAATTACAAAATACAGGTTCAGACAAGGAGGTTATTGCAGAAAGACAGACAAAGTTCCTTTCGGCAATAACCCTCTTAGCTGCTGAAGGGTCAAAAGGTTTCCATCGAGCATGCCAGGAATGAATGAACTCTTGCACAAAAGTTACGTCATCCTGGCACAGCCGATCAAGATGGCAAAAAATCATCTCTAGAAAGAAGAAAAAAAGATGGTGGCACCATAAAATGACCACTTGAAAGACTCTATAATATATATTTTGGGTTGTGTGGCTCCGTTTATGCGATGATCATAAAAAAGAATTACTCTTTCAGGCCCAAAACCTAAACTTAATACACTGGGCCTCACCACAATCTCCCAGTCTTCTAGAGTAACGGCAACATATTCATAACATGCTAAGACAAGATAAAGTAAATCATAAAAGGAAAGAGGGGAGGGGAAAGACAGGCTTTTGTAGACAAAGTATATATTTCATAAAATCATTGTACTTTATTGAGTAATCAATTGGCTAGACTAAACAGATCTCATCTCAAAGATCTCATGCGCTGGACCTTTAGCGAACAGTTTCTCGGTTCTCGAGTGAGATCAAGGGTTAAAAAGATCATATCATGAAGTATCAATAGTCTCAGTACCCGACGCATATAGCCCAACAGGGCTTCCTCAGGGGATTGAGAGACGATTCATTACTGATGATTTGACCATAAAGGACATAAAAGGAATGCTTCCTATTAATCAGAAGCAGGAATCCTGATGACGAAAAGGTAATCAATATATATTTGACATGTTGAGCGCCGGTCGATATTTGAAAAGATATTTCTGGGATTTCAAGAGTTTTTTTAATGAGATCTTGATGGATGTGAATGCTTCTCCTAGTTTCCTAGTTAGAGAGGCTATCTAAATGTAGATATTTTAGGTTAGTATTGTTTTGACTTTCCAATAAGGGATAGAGTTTAAACAATGAATCTCCAATATATTCTTTTATCCTTGACATTGGAACGGTTATATATTCTTCAATTCACTATATTAACAAACCCTTCAATATTTTGGTGTCTTGCCTAATTATTAAACCGCGTTGTTTGAGCAGCCAGGTAAAAGTAAGATTGTGTATTGCTTGTTGTGGTATAGTGGTAAGGGCAGGCCGGGTGGCAGTCGTCCAAATGCGCCGGGTACTGAGACATTACGGATATTTCATGATATGATCTTTTAACCCTTGATCTTACTAGAGAACAGTGAAACTATGTTAGCTAAAGGTCTAGCGCAGGAGATCTTTGTTTAAGCCGCATACACACGTGCAATTCTTGTCGTTGGAAAGGATCGTTCACGATCCTTTCCAACGATAAGAACGGCAAGATGCATGAACGAGTGCTATACATACAGCACCGTTCTGCTCTATGGAGAGGGGAGGGGGGGAGCGACGGAACGGCACCCTGCTGCGCGCTCTCCCCATTCCCTTGCATTAGGATCGCTCATCGTTCATCATCCGTGGATCCGCCAGGACGGATCCACGGACGATGAACGACCTGGGCTGTACACACGCCAGATTCTCGCCCGATATCTGGCCGATGCCGATTATCGGGCGAGAAAAATTTGACGTGTGTACGTAGCTTTAATCTAGCCAATTGATTACTCAAACTACAATGATTTTATAAACCATATACTTTGCCTACACCTGGTGTACCATCTTTCCTATCAGTTAGACAAGATAACGTTATGCCCATTGTGCTATACCAGACAAAATGACACATTGAATGGAACATGGTTAAGCAATTCTAGCTCAGTGTGCTCATATTCTTTGCAATGACCATAAACTGAAAGATGGGCAAAATATTTGATATAGGATACTTCCATACGACAGAGATCTTGCCATTTTAGATGACTCACTTTGTTGTACTCCGCTATAGTGCTCTTTGGTGCCTAACTATGAAGTTAAATATTGGAACAATTTGGATATCCTCACAATGTATGTTCTTATTCTATGCATGTGTCAAGTTTTCTGTAACACAAATGGCATGTGTGATGTGTTATTAGTAAAAACGGATTTAAAAAAGTACAGTGAGGACACTGAACAGTATGAACTAGAAGCTGCACCAATTCAGATTGTGACTGCCTCATTTTTCTGACTGAATGATGTCCTAGTATCATGTAGACTTCCCCCAGCTTGACTGTCCCTGGCCCAATCATTTCATTCACTGGATTTCAGTTCATACAATTAACAATGGAGCCTCATCCTGCATGGTAATCACCATTCTGCATGGAAATGCAGCCTGCTTAATCTCCACTTTTCCAGTATAACATCCACACATCAAGACATTTTAATATTTGCCTGAGGCATAGTGCTGCAATATTTTCAGGAGCACTTGCACTGCATTTTGTTTCATCCAGCAATGATCTGTCAGCATTGTATAAAAAAAAAAAAACACTGTAATGCTGCAAAGTCTAAAACAAGGTATGTAGTGGCTTGGCAGAAAGGCAGCAAAGAAAGGAAAAAAAGTGCTAGTGTGACAGGCTGTGCAGCATGTGTCTTTCCAAAAGTTCAAAGACTGGATAGTAGAGTGAAGTAGCACACACTACACAGGCATTATGGTGCCGATTTCAATAGCACCCCAGTACTTGCAAAGGAATGCCACCATGTTGCAGTGCACTATAATGCACTAGCATTGTGTTGCATCACCCAAAAATACTACAGTTAGTAAGTTGCAGTTGCAGTACAGTACAGTACAGTTGCAGTACTCAGCCATTTTAAATTAAATGGACATTGAAATTGAAATGTACTGCACATGGTGTGGGTGGTAAATATTTGATAATTCACGGGACAGAAGCTGCTGGTCTTCCCTGCCCTTTTCTTTTTAAAAAGTTTTTTATTGAGCTTAAATAGTGAAAACAATATCAATATACAGTCGTGAACATCGATTTACAAGGTATCATAAGGTAACATAGCATAACACTTTAACAGTATTGTTATCCTATCCCTGCCCTTTTTAACGAGACATATTGGTTCAGTTTTCCAGCAAGCTCATAATGTTCTAGTTATTTCTTTTAAATGCTATCCTTCAATACCCAAATTTCTGCCTAAGAATCATACCAATGTATTGAATCAGGGTGGATCAGATGATTGATAGGTCAACAATTATGCTTCAGAGTGTACTACAGAGCCACAAGCCTCATCAAGAAAGGCTAGATTGTATACTCATTCCTGACATCAGTTTAAAGTGGACAGTAATACTATTTTCTCAGTGATGTAGCTAGTGAGTGAACAGGTTGCAGTCTTGTTTTCTCCAGTGAACATATTAGGTTGCCTTCCAGTTGATGCTACGGTCCTCTGACAACTTGACAATCTGCATTCCAAATTATTTCCCAGTACTGGTTTAGATAAATTGGCCCGATATCCTTACCTTTAGTTTTTGTTCTTTCCCCTTCTTGGAGCTGGTTACTTTGCTATAGGGAATAGCTTTGGGTACAGAACAGGTATTCACAGCAGAAAGCATAGATGGACAACTAACAGAACCATGTAGAAATATGCGTTCACTTCGGCGACGGCGCCAAAGGTCGTCATCACTGGCATCGGCCCCGAATTCCTGGATGTGATCTTTTGTGGATTTTAATTTTTTATATTTTCGGGGCTTATTTATTATCTTTTCTTTTTCAGAATGGTTGAGAGCAGATTTATCTTCTGATGAAACTACTGGTATATTAGAATTTGCTACATTTGAGCTTGTAAATTTTAAAGAAGCCAAGGACTTTGCCTCAATTTTCCCCTCACACTCTGAATCTGTATCTTCAAATTCTGTGCCTGTATAGGGGAAAAAAAAATAAAATTCTAGGTTCCTGAACAGAAGTCAATATCGATTATGAGAGACCTAACATTATTAACATCCTGCTGCAAAACAGAGTACATACATACATACACACACATACACACATCCCAATCTCTCTTTAGTAAACTTAATGAACTCACAGTAGATTTCATACCTACCGTAAATCCTATTTTTGTAGGAAAATATACAAACGAAAATAAAGAACTATATGAAACTGAATTCAGAGTAGAACGTAACTCATTAAAAATACTTAAAATCACCTAAATCCAAGAGGATAAACTGTATTATGTAACGCAAATCATAAAAATCCCACACATGTAGAAAGATTATTATAGGTTGACAATCGAAAATCCGGCCATCGATAATCCAGTTCCTTCAGTTTTCCGACATGAATTTCGGATTGCATTTTCTATACAGGGACTGTAGCACATGGTTTTGCCACTTATGTTTTGATGGCGCTGTTCCCCATAAACAGCTGTTAGGTCTTGCTTGCTACACTACATACATGTTGAGACGTCCCTGCTGCCTGGAACTGTGCCAGATGTTGGCGGGTGAAGGGAGAGGAAGGCTGGCCTAAGTGTGGAAGTGAGTATAAGAATAAAGATTTGTTGGTCAATACATAACGAGGCTAGTTGTGTAATATTTATCAGGGGAGTTCATAAAATGTCAGATAAGGAGATGCGCAGTTTAACAAAGCAGATATACGGCATGTGATGTATTGCAAAGCAAGAGTTTACTACATCAAGTACACATTAACATCTTGTATTTGAGTACCAATTCAAAATTTTTGGATTCTCTAAAAAATTCAGTATCACTAAAATAAAACTGTATATAACTCACCAATAAAACTTTGTTTCTCCTCATCATTGTTTTCTTTCTCTTCTAACTGAATATTTGCTAGAGGTGGCAGTGGGCTGGGCTCAACACTGGCAGCAAATCGCGCAAGAAGACCCAGTGCATTATCTTCAATGTTCGGACTAGACAGATTCCCTTCATCATAATCCGCAAATTCCTCCTCTTCCTCTGAGCTGAAATCTGAGAAAAGAAAGGTCTTCAATTACAAACTGGAATCTTTCAAACAATGTACCCCAATAGTGTCTTTGGGCTCACTAATATAATGAACATAGTGGCCAACACATGTAGCACAGAAAGTGTTTTCAATAGCACACAATTCCTAATACAAGTATGAATGCCATTTCTTGCTAGGCTTAAATGTTACAAACCAAAACTGATTTTTCAGCCTTGTATCATTAAGTCAAGTTTATCAATTATAATGCCATTTTAACCAATTGCGAAGACTATTATTACAAAGACAAAATATTTGTGAGTCATGCCTGCCAACCCCCATAGGTTATCCAATGATATAGATTATATAATTAACTGCGAGATCAGTAGGTGCCACGTTCATAATTGCTTTTGTGGGGGGGGGGGGACCCAAAGGAAAATAAAAAAATGCCTCTGGGTTCCCAAAGTATGCTTAAACCCACCTGGGGGTCACCTAAAAACCCAAAACTGAAATATTTGTTTTAGGTGCAGTTGGCTAACAATTACTGGTAAACGTTATTTATTCTTAGCCATATCATCATAATGGAATGTAAAACATTACTAAAGTGATCAACAGAATGTAACCTTAGAAAAATACCATTCTGTACAGTAAATTGTCCATGGTTTACAAACAATGGCTCATTTCACTGAATGTGAAGTGTTTTGGGGTACCAATCTTTACAATTCCACTGAAATAAATCTAGCACTTTAAAGGTTTTTGGTCTCAAGAAACAAGAAGTTCTAAATACACATAGTTGTCACAGAGATAAACAAAATAGGGTTGGTTTAAGAAAACAGACAGTTCGAATAAGATTAATATGTAAATGCCTTGCAAGGGATTTTTTTTACTTGGCTTGGAGAATGTGGGGAAAGTATTTTAAAAAGAATACTCAATCCATGTCAGTGGAGTGTCACTTCATTCACACTGTATAGTGAAATATCCCTTGCAAGCAAACCGACTGTAATGTTTTCCTACATCAACCCCAATATAGTTATTTTGTTGTCACATTTACCTCATTTTGATTTAAGAAAAAATAATGGAACTGAAACAAAGGGACAATTTTAGGTCTTAGAAAAGTTAACAAACCCGGAATGTTTAATATGCATTTGCTGTTCAGTAGTCCTTGTAAGTTAATACTGTTGATATTGTATATACTGAAAAATTAATGTCTATAATATCTGGAAAAGCATTAAATACTTTTATGTCCAGGCCAAGCGTAGCAGCGTGGCCTGGACAAAACAAAACAGGGCAATATTCCAGATTACAAAGTGATAGGCTATTAATTTTTTAGGCAGTAGGAAATCTTTAGTGTTTGTATCACATAACCTCTGAAGGTTTCTCAATAGTCTGTGTTAACAGCCTATTGTCTGCATATCAAGTGGTCAAGAAGCAAGCTACACAAGAGCTGTATGTCTCACTTAAGCAACTTATTCAAGATTAGGGGGAACGGCTCGAACTTCCAGGGAGCAGCTTCTGCTCTGCTGCATTTTTTTTTTTTGTGTTCTCTGGACATTAGAATAGGAGTTACACTGAGAGATTGACATGACTATGGAATATAACTCTCTATTAGTATATTAACTATAGATTCTATTAACTACAAATGTTCAGAGTATCTTTTTAAAAAAAAATGACCCTTAATATCCTAAATTACATACCTAAAATAGTGTAAGAAATTGCAAAGACTAAAACATGAATGCACAATATACTGCAGAATATTTCTGAACATGGAAAAATATTTTACATTCCATTAAGTTGCAAGCCTTTCAAAAGACATGTTTTGCGGTTAGGTAATTTTAATGGAATTTCCACTTTCAACATTCAAGTCTTTTTAGAAAAGCCTCATAAAAACTGGGAGGATAGTCAATAAGTGTGTGTGAACATTGAAAGTTTGTCTGTGGAATGTGGAAAGTCCAACCTTTTTTTTTATTGGAAGCCCAATTTAGTATTAACTCACAACATTTTTTTTAGAGAGAAGTATACTTAAATGTCCACATGTGAGGTAGTAATTAATTATATTTTTTTTCAGGCTTATTAATGGTATCCAAACTGATGAGAGCTTGCAGAGGGGAAAAAAGACAGACAAAGTTAGATCATGCTTTCTCAAGAATAATAGCACAGTAAACAGCATTTTTACAAGCAGTGAAATGCTATATATGTTAAATGGTGAAATTATTAAAATGTTATTAAGTTACCAAAGATTGACACACAGGATGAATTGTGAAGCATTCTAGCAAAAGGGAGAGAAAATAGGCAGACAATGAGCATGATACAGACCCATTGACGTTTGTAAGTACAAATTCTGTCACAATGTCAGGCATAGCTTGCAAAGCAGGCTAGATGAAGGCAGACCATAGACAGCTAAAGGGCCTCAGTCTTGTGTTTGTACCCTTCATCATTAAAAAAAAAGTTAAAAAAAAAGTACCTAAAAATTGGAAACCCGTAAAACTTAATTAGCTAACATGTAGTAAGGGAGTGCTTTGCTACCATTTAACTGCCAGCCATGTTTGCAATGTGCATTTGAGTGCAATACCTTTTAATATTTACACAAACTATTTATTTTAACACATTACTGTCCCATATCTATTTTCTCTTAAGGCAGCAGCACCAAAGCTCAGCTTTTAAACATGCTGCTTTTTGGCATTAAACACCTAAAAAAGGCATTTACTAGAAAAAAAAAAAAACATTTTACCGATTTAGTGCAAACTTTTTCCTTTTTTAAATTGGCTATCAAGTAAATTCTCGATTTTTTAAATGTTTCAACTTTAAAAGAAAATTAGACTTGTCAAATTCCCTAACAAAGCATATTTTGTTAGGTCAGTTGCAGGGATTTTACTGTAGTTGATAACAGTGCTACGTGTAAATCATGAGTCATCCATTAACCCCTAAATCCAGGACTAGGATAAATTTCACCTAAAATATAATATAATACTGGAGGTGTAAACCTAACTATATATTTTGTTAATGTTTTCTAAACTTTGATGTTTATTCTTTTGGAAATATAAAAACCGAATACTGCTTACTGCTGTGTTTTAAATTGTTTGGTAGCACAAGCCGATTAATCTAAAATACAAGGGCTCCATCACTGTTAAAGAAACATGAGATCAGATGTCAAACTAGAAATTTATAAGAAGATTGATGTGCAGAAGTTACCTACTTTACAGACATCAGGGTTCTGATGGCTTGCAATCTGACCCACGCTGTACGGTGTCTGCCCTATTCCAGCCAATCACTTTGCTTCCTTAGAGCAGCGTAAGAGCAAATGCAAGAAACCGATACAGACATTCAAAGCATCATGGGTAAGGGTCGGGGGTGAAGGAATGCTCAAGCAGCTGCAAGGAAAAAGCAAGCATTCTAGAAAAGTTTGGTTAATTACTGCACATTTTTAGTATTACAGCAAGTCTTTGCAAAGCCCTTTACTCAACATCCCTCAGAACAGTAAAGTATACATTTTCTTTCAAATTGTTATTTTAACTTTTTAAATATGCTATATTTATAACTTTCTTACAATTTATTTTATTATATTAGAATTTGCTAAGTTTTCTCTAAAAATATTAGTCTAAGGCTCAAAGAACAGTTACAAAGAGCCTCAGTAACACTTACAAAAATTAAATGTGTGTACGTGCGTATTATATATACACACACATACATATATATTGGGTGGAGGGGAGAAGGAAAAGTGAGCAAAAGTGGAGAAAAAGAACCAAAAAAAAAAAAAAAAAAAAAAAAGCTGTTAGAGAATCATTTAACACTATTAGCTTTAGGATGACAAAATGACCTTAAATTGTTTTCCCCAGACATTTTATTCTGAAAATCACAAAGCAGAAAAGTTTACCATATTTGATATTCTAATACCATCCTGCTTGCCCGCTCCTATTAAAGTATTTCATTTAACATTTAAAAAATTTGTCAACTCTCTTCTCCCTCAAAAAATCTTGAATCTGTACAATTTCAAAATGGTTCTTACTCACTGGATTATTCTTTTCTTGTTTCCAACTATACTTTTTATTATGAGAAAGTTCTCTAGGTAATTTGATAGATTCAGGTTTAAATTCATTTAGGGTTGGGGAAGAAAGTGCCTCCATCAACATTTGGTTACTAGCAGCCAACAGACTTTCAAAGGATGGTCTTACAGGATAACTTTGCTGACCTGAAAATGAAAAAAATATTTTAGTGTCCAAGTTTTAAGCATTTTCCAGGAATACATTTATTTGAAATATTCACTTGCCTAGTTAAGGGTTTGCACCCCTTACCTGAAAAGGAAATAAGATATAGATTTCTGGTAACCATATATTTTCATTTATTTCACACAATTGTGAGAATTGCACTCACTTCTGGGCCCCTTTATTTCTGTAGTGCATTAATGCACATTATGCTTAACGCAACACACGTCATAATATATAGCAATGTGTTACCATGTACAATAATAATAATAATGGTTTTCTGGAGTGCAGTTGTGTTTAAAGGTGTATATGTGGCCACAACATTTGTGTGTGAATCTAGCTTTAAAAACTGACTGAAACCCCATCTTTGCTGTCACACATACAGTGGTGTCATTCATTTTCAAAGTTAAGCAATGGCTTGCTTTTTAAGAGCTCCTATTGCTTTCTAAAAACGTATAAAAATTATTTTATTATTAGTTTGTGCTCTGAGGTTGAACATCAGCAAAGCGCTAAATCACAGATGACATGCATATGCAAAAACCTCTCAAAGGATTGAGATTTTTGTTCATCTAGTCTCATTTAGGGATTTAAACTGCTTTTCCCAATAGCACATCTTTCCAGTAACGGAAGGAACCTAGTTTTTCTCTACTGTACAGTATACGTCAAGAGGATAAGTCAAAATTCGTATACCTAAACTGCTGGCATGTAAAAATAATAAATTATATATATATATATATAAAAATTAGAGTTGCAATAATTTGTGTCTTCTATATCTAACCACAGTTCAGCTTTAGGCAAAACAATATTAAGGAAAAAACTAGGTCATATCAGAAAAACAAAAACTTACATTCCACTTGTTTTCTTTTCTCCAGCTCAAGTTCAGCCATTTCACTCAGTAATGTAATGCCTTGATTACAGTCTGTAGTCATGTCAGAAGTCAGCATTACAGTGCTCACAGGAGGCAAGGAGCTGGCCTCAGGCATTTCTGTTGCTGCAACTAGAACATTCATACCAGCCAAGGGATCCTCAGTTTTGTTTTTTATAGAGTTAAGGTCGGTAAGTTCACCAGGCACATTTTCACCTCTGCAACTGAACATTTTTTCTAAGTCTCCACCTGCATGTTCTTTTATAATTTCCCCTCTTAGATCCATTAAATCACTTGAGTGAGGTGGCAAAACACACTGTGGCATGATAATTATATTCCTTTTACAATTTTCATCTTGGTTTATTGGATCAGTAAAGTCAGTTTGAGTTGAACAGGTCTCTTTTCCAGTGTTAAGCTTACTCTCAGAAATGCAAGAGGTTATATTTTCCACTACAGACTTTTGGTCATTTTCTTCTATATTCATAGCCTGAATTTCATGTACAAGATCTTTCTGAAATTCTATAGGCTCTGAACAAGATCTGGTTTCGTCCTGCAGGCTTTCTCTGCATGCAACAGTGGATACATCTTCTACTTTAATTGTGTTTTCTATTTCTTCACTGGTTTCTAAATCTTTTGTAAGAAGAGACCTAGAATCCAACTGGAGTTCAGTCCTCCCCGTGATTAATTCAGGGTGTTTTACAACTGATACAAAACTCTCTTCATCTGAAGACTCATGTGACTGGTTTATATAAGACCGATGATGCCGTACTGATGGCGAGAGAGTCTGAAGTGGAAATACTTTGGTAGTATCTGAAACGTAAAAAAAAAAAAAAAAGTATTTTATAAAAGAAACATGCTGCAAAAGTTTTGGAAACAAACATTTTCAAGCAATTCTTAGAGCTCAATGGTTAAAAAAAAAATCTTGTAAGTTTAGAAACAATTTAATATCCTACTTTGATACATACAGCCTAATTCTAATTCAGACCACATTTCTCCATCAGGGCTTAAAAGAAATCATAAAATGATTCCCGTTCACGGTCACTAGAAAAGTAAACTAGGGAGGTAGTGTTTCCCCAGATATCCTGGGTCGGAAGCCAGAACAATGTAGTAGCAAAAAAGAAGATAATGTTTTCTTTGAAGCATTTGTTTCCAGGGTCTCTTCCCATGGTCTCTCCCACCCATATTAATTTAATACCAAATTCAGACACCCAAAGCTGACGTACCTCTATAAGGGTCTGTTTTACATGGTGGTCTGAAGTAGTTATCACATATTAACCAAGATATACTATTCTACTGGAATTAAGATACTTTTTTGATGATTATAATGTATAATTTTAAATGTTGAAAAAAAGTTGCTTGATTGTGTATATTTACTATTGTTGTTATATTGTTATTTACTATTGGCTTAAAAGAAAGTAAAAACGAACCTTCATTCGGAGATACAGCCTGCTTCACATTCATATCTTTTGGCAACTCTTCAATATTCTCGACTTTAGTTGGTAAAATACTAGCAGAAACTGCAGGATGCAAATCAGGCTTTTTAGACGGGTGGATATTGTGCCCTTGAGGTGTCATTTCTTCATTTTTATTCGACATTGGAAAGGACTTAAGGGCGATGGGTGAGAGATCAAATTCTTTACCACATAAAGTTGAAGATGCTCGAGCCATCACTTTCTTTTGCACTGATCCTGAGCCGTATAGTGGACTTGACCGACTGGTTTCTGATGTATGCTCTGCAGCTCTTACATCACTTACTTTTGCAGACTCCTGGAAAATAGATCATATTTAAATTAATTTTAACAGTTACCACAAGCACATAATCCCTATTAAAATTTAATTTGAAGAGGGGGGTTAAGACAATGTTAGAATAAATACAAAATTTATTACTAAAAGATAGGTTTGCCATCTAAAAGACCACAGAAAATTTATGCATATGTTACAATGCACCACTAAAACATCGAATCGAAAATCTTAGGCACCTGCTTTGACCAAAGAACAAGGCAGGAAGAATGACTAAGATTTTAAATGTTTGTTTTATCACAATGATACAGAAATGCCTCCACAGCAAGAGAAGAAAAAAATATTAAAAAAGCTGCTAGAGAATATTGGAAAGGTAATATAGTACAGTTCTTACAAACCAAAGATGGAGAACGCAAACAGGAGTGTTTATCGAAACAGAATATACCATATGAAACTTCATACTTACCATACAGTGTTCACTTCTATGGTACTGTTGAGATTCAAGATGATTTCTCCTATGCAGTTCCTTCATTTCCATTTGGGCACTTCTTCGCATTTCTAGAATATCTAGTTGCGCATTTCTCTGCAAATCTAAATGATCTACTTGTTCACTTCTCTGTGACTCCAGAGCCTCCAGTTGAGCACTTCTGTGTAGATCTATAGAGTGAACTGCTTGCTGTTGCAGCAGCATGTATAGTTCATGTTGTCGCATGAGCTGCTGTTGAGAAAATAGCTGTAGATGATGTGCATGCTGCAGTGAGCTATGTGCGGAAGAATACATAGAAGGCCAGAGGGATGATGTTCGATCCAATATTTCTGCTGAAAGGGGGGGGGGGAATAGTAATAAATGTAAAATGTATAACATTAAATCAGCAGGCTGCATCCCTGTAGTAAAAGTTCATATAGCAACGAATAACCCTTTACAGTTTTACTGAATGCCAATATCTATTGGATGCCTTTGGAAGTCAATAAATATCAGCCAAAACAGGCCCCTAGTTTTAGATGGCCGTAGTAAGGCAGAAAGAATGAAATGTTGTTCTACCTAAATCTCATCCTATTTGGACAGCCTGTCAAGCTAAAGTTTGCTATGTACTATAGGATCTTCCCCATAACACACCTGGAATACGTTCTGATGAATAAACCTTATCCCAACCTCTTCTCCTCCTGTGTCACTGTCTATATCTGTCTGTCATTTGTTACCCCTATTAAATTTACAACGTTGCGTAATATGTTGGCGCTATATAAATCCTGTTTAATAACAGATTTGCTTCATCAGTGTTACACTTTATTAGTGAGATCCACTCCACTGGTCAAAGTAGCCACCTTTTAGCTTTGCACACTCCTGGAATTCGCTCAGAATTATGAAGTAGTCTCCGAGAATGACTTTCAAACAGTTTTTGAAGTTCCCAGAGGTGCTGAGCACCTGACTGGCTGCTTGAGTTGACTGCTTTGCATTCACTGTGCTCAAGCACCTCTATCTCTGTTGGGCTTACGTTGGATGATTGTGGCAGCCATGCCACCTGATGCAGCATTGCATCACTCCACTTTGTCAAATGGGTTTTATATAGTCTGAACGTGCGATCTGAGTCATTGTTCTGTTGAAAAACAAAACAAATGATGGTTCCACTGAGAACACCCAGATGGGATAGCATGTTGCAGCAGAATGCTGTGGTAGCCATGCAAGTAAAGTGCACCTGGATTTTCTAAAAATCTCCAATCATCAGAACACCTCCACCTCTATGCTTCACTGCAAATATGTAGAAATGATCTTCCATTTTGCATCTCACAAAGACATAACATTTGCACACAAGACTAAAGAACAGATTCCTCCTAGTCCAATTGGCAATGCCTTGTGTTTCTTGGCCCAGTAAATAATATTTTGCTGCTGCTTTGCCACAGACAATGAAGGCCTAATTCACACAGTTCCCTCTGAACAGTTGCGGACATGTGTCTGCTACTTGAACTCTGTGGAACAATAACCTGGGTTTTAATCTGTGGTTTCTGAGGCTGGCAACGGTAGTCAAATAGGCTATACAAGGTATAGAACTGTGTACCAAACCCCACCTATGCACAACACAACTGATGTCTCAAAAACAAAGAAATTAACCGTTTAACCATTCTAAGAGACTATCTCATAAATCGGATTGGGAGAAAGTTTGCATAGCTGTCAGGACTATTTTGAAAGATCTAAATTTTAAAACATTCTGGTTAAAACTCAATTCTATATATGTTCTTTTAAAGTTTGGATGTATTAACCTACAACATAGGAAATACAAAAAGGTATATTACACACAAATCTGCATTTCTCTACACAAGTTTTTCTATACCTCACAAAAAGTAGTTCTGTCTAGTGATATGCTTACAAGCAAGGACCACAGTAACAATTTTTTTTAAGTTTTAAGTTTCTGGGACTTCTTAAGCTTGCAATAACTCATGGCCATTAAATTTGACAAATAAACTGCATTTTGCAAGAACTCTCAACCCCAACCTCCCATATCCTTGTTACACTTTTACTCCTGTTACCAGAAAGACGCAATGTTGTCACGGTGATACGTTTCCATAGTAAGTAAATCTGTTTCTAAATTGGTAACATAATCCACAAGAGGAGTTAAAGAGGAAACATGACAGAAAGTACTTTAGCAATAAATGGAAGTAAAATGTGTATGGCTATAGCATGGTGTGTTTATAAACACATTTTAATGTTAATACCAAATATCTTCCTAACACAAATCATTCACCACTTTTTTTCCCACCTAGACACTCATATAATCCTCTCTAATTTGTGCTCACAAGCACACTACCATGCTTTCCAGAATCCTCCTTTAATAATTTTTAGCAACTCTTTTAGAACATCAAATGCAGAAAACTTAAGTGACAGGTTGAAATATGGATTTTATGTTCCATGAGGACAGACCGTTCCGTTCGGTCCAACAGTAACTCCTGCTGTCTTTCACCTAACATCATGGTGACTTTGGAAACGCCATCAATGCAATTCTTACATGGTGATGTGAATTGGGTTTTTATAAAAAAATGGAGCTACCATACACCCCCTGCATAAGTGACCTGCATGATCTTTAAAATTACAGACAATGCTTCCAGGGAAGTATACAACAGACAGAATAAAGTAGGTTAAGTTCAGTAGGTTTCCTAACAGAAGTTAGATTCCTTGAAAATATATATAAAATATTTTCTGTTTTGGAAAAAAAATTTGTGGATGTCCTTTTTAGAATTGTGTCAAAAGCAAACATGTAGCTAATTTCTAAAACCACCGAAAGGCTCCATTATTTTTCCCACAATATTGTGCTCAATGACATACTCTTTTGTTCAGAATTGCAGCGTGCTTAAAGTTAAAAAAGCTCAAAATAGTTATAATAGCTTTTATTTCTATACATGCAAATGTATTGGGAAAACTGCACGTTGCAATATTTTAAATTAAAACATGAAAAAAAAAATCAAATTTGTGTTATTTTTCACATTTACTTCCTATAGTGTCTGGATTCTTTACAAACATTCACTGAAAAATGTTTCAAGATTATGATTTTCTTTGAATAAATGAATATGTATTTGTAAAACCATGGTTTCTGTGAACTGCTGCACATACGCATGGAGTCGAACAATTACAGGTTTTCCAGTCCAGGGGGATTGGACTACATTCCAAAATTCTTCTGCATTTCTTGGTTTTGCCTCCAAAACAGCATAGTTTTCTATTGGAATAAGGTGAGAGGATTGGGCTGACCACTCTCTAATGTCAATCTTGTTGTTGGTCTGAACCAAGACGTTTACTGGTGTTGGAGTAGTCTTGTTCAAAAAAGAACAATTTTGATTTCATCAGTCCTCAAAACGTTGCAACATTTCTCTTTAGGCCAGTCAATGTGTTCTTCAGCACTTCTTTCCAACATTGGGACTTTGCAGGAGTTTCTTATCGATAGCTTGGCTTTACATCTTCTTATTTAACAGTACTCACAGGTAACTTTAGATATTCTTTGGTCTTCCTGGAGCCAAACATTGGCTGAATCGTTGCCATTTTTGCTATTCTTCTATCCATTCAAATAACAGTGTTACATTATTCCAATATTACCTTTTCTATTCTTTCTTTAAAGCACCACAAATTTGATAACATTTTCTTTAAGCTTCAATTTGGAAAAGAAAGTGAGGTTTTCTCAATGCATTTGCATGTATAAAAATAAAAGCTATTATAAGGATTTTGAAGTTTGTTAACTTTTTCAAACACACCGTTAATATTCTAAACACACCTTTTCTCGCCTATTCCCAAATCAGGCAAGTGTCATTTGGATCAGATTAAAATGTTATGCATGTGGATCCTGCCGAAAGCGTCTGCTGCCCGTTTTTCAGAGTGTATGATTAAGCTTACAGATGAAGCAAATCTGACCAATTCCTATGCTTACCCTGGAAATAAGCACCAACAAATGAAGTGTAAACTCATGACTCCTTAGGCACCTCTCACTTTCTGTAATCCACATAAATTAAGGGGGGGGGGGATATGTAGATGACACTTCCTGGCCAATATGCATCTAATCTCCCTTCTATGTCTGTAAGGGCAGATCTTCTGGTTGTAATTTAAAAAAAAAACACAATGTTTGCATGCACATACATACCAAAACTTGATAAATGTTCAGCAGGAATAACCACAATCTGTCCATTCTGTGGATCTCTGGCAAAGCTGTAAGCTGAAGGAAAAGATGCTGGTACCCCAGGAGGAACTGCTGGATTTATCCCTTGATGTAATGCAGGGTGGGCCAAACCTGGTGTGTAAAAGTATAACATGAAACAAGGTACTTGTACTAAGACGAAAGAGGCATGCAACATGTAAAATAAAAGCCAGGGCCATGTTTCATCATTGCAGGTGGGAAACCACTGGCCCTACTGCTTACAACTACATTTCAAAATGTATGGGCAATGGAATAACCTGTTAAAACACAGACTGATGAATATGCAGATTATATTAGATAAGATTGTTCTGACCCCTTATCTGCATTTCCAGATTTCCCTACACTTCCTGTCAAACTCATTATATGGAAATTACAAATATGACCTAAATAAAGTATAAACAGTGAAAAGTAAATCCTGTTATAATGTAATAACTTTCTGTCCTAACTTACCATAGGGGTTTTCAGGATGCCACATACAAGGCAAAACTCCACTAGAAAGCCATGGATGAGTTGTCAAGTGTGAGGTAGAATCGGAAGCCCAAGGCCCTGGGAGCACTGGACCTCCTGTTACCATTAGATTAGAGCTCAGACCAATAGTTGCACATCCTGCTGGATGCATTGAGGGAATTTCTGGAAGATCTTTGTTTTCTCTACAACAGAATACACATAATATGTCACTGCTCTTTAGAAAAGCTACCAAAAAAATAAAAAAAATCCAATTTTACTTTTAGCATTCAAATAGGATTGACCAGGGTCGGATGCATTTGTAATAAGTCTGCTCAAAAATTACTAGAACAATACAGTTTTCCCATTCTTGATTTATTACAATTTTTTTATTTTGTCCAACAGCTTCTCAAAGTTATGTTGTCACAATAAACTGCCGGTCAATGGGGCTAAAATTTATTTTTACTTGGAGGTTAGGCGTTACAACCTAGAATAGCTAGATAAGTAACTTGATAATTGATGTAACACATGAAAAAATATAGTTTACAATGGTTTTTAAGTACAAGTACTACATAAAAGGGATAGCAAATAGAATAGCAAGGGGAATGTTAGAATTCTTAAGTTACTAACTGCTCAGTTCATGTATGCCAACTACATGTACAGAAGTGTACTTCAATATTTTGAAGATATAGCCACAAAGACAACTAAAAGAAAAGTAAACTGATCATACAGTCCAACAGTATCAAGTAATGCAATTGGTGTTATATAAGTATAAAAAAAAATCTCCAAATTGTTTAAAGAGAGACTAAAACTCAAAAGTCACCCAAAAAGAAAAAATATGCACTTACCTTCAATCCCACAGTGCAGTTGATCAGTCCGGAGATCTCTTCATCGGGTCCAGCGTCGTCCCGGCATCAGTCTTCGTGCTGGCCCTCAAGGTGCCACCATCTTCGCCTTTTATTCCTGGTTTTCCACGTCACCTGACCCAGGCGCGAGATCAGGTGGCGTAGATGAGAAAAAAACTTGGCGATCTCCCTGCACATCATCGGCAATTTTTTCCCTTTTTGACAAAGGGCTCCTTCTATGCATGCCTGAGATGCTCGGGCATGTGCAGAAGGAGCTTCCAAAAGCCTCCTGGGATGCGTGACGTAGGTATCCCGGGAGGCTTTGCGCTCCCATTCATTCATTAGGGGGTGGTGCTGGACCTTTTTTTTTTTTTTTTTTTTTTTTAAAGGGGTGACTACCCTTTTATGTAAAGTGCAAATTCTGAGTTTAGGTACGCTTTAAGGACCATGTTTGGTATGACATCTGTCTATGACCTTCCTTGCATGCTCACCGAAGCAATGCAGCATGTTCCCTGTCCATTCTCTCTATTAGAACTCTTTCACTGCAGTTTCTAATATGCTCATCCCCGTTCTCTTCACTTGCATGTCCTATGGAAAAGAAAAAAATATCAGTTAACAAAAAAAAAAAAAAAAAAATTAAAAAACAAACACACCATCAAATAGACAGACTTGGCTTACCTTTAGTGGATGCAGATTTATTTCCATTACTGTCTTTTTGTCGCGCAACAGCCACAGCAATTCCTACAGGTGGATTACGCACTTCTACCTCTCCTTGGAAACCCACTGTATCCTTTGTAAATGATTTAGTACTTCCAGGTCTATCTGGGTCCCTCTTAACATCCTGATGGGATACGATTTGCCCCTTTGAAGCTTTGACTTGAGATTCATCCAACCTCATGCTACCAAGTCCCCCAAAAGGGCTTTTCTTGTCACTACTTTTCCAAAAAGCTGCCTCTTTCTCAAAGTTCCCACTGTATTTAATAAGGCTCTGCATGGCACAGCCCTCAGAATGTATAAACGGATATGTGAAGTCAGAAACAGCTTTGTTGGAACCCAGTGTTTTTGTTTCTGCACACAGTTTCTTTGCTTCCTCTTTTCCATGACTTGTGAAATGTGCTGATAAACCATCTATTTGTGAAGACATCAATTCACCAATTTCTAAATGCTTGACTTTTTGGTCTGGAAGATTAACGTGTGAATGTCCTGTGTGCGAATGTGAATCTAAGAACCCAGAAGTCTTGCATTTTTCTTTAGAGTGGTCACCCTGCCTGCAGTAGGTAGCACCAACATCCTTTGTAAATACCAATGGTCTTTTTTCCAAAGGTGTAACTGCGTGAGTGTCCATCACTGAATTAGATACACCTTGGCCTTTTACAGAGGCATTGCAGCAAATTACAGATCCCTGCTCCCTAAATAGCTCCAACCTTTTAGGTTCACTGTTAGAAATTTCCTGGGAAAAATTTGAATAGGAACATTCAGCTTTTTCATCCAGCTTGGTACCCTCCTTTCCTTTAAAGTCATGGATCTGTTTGCCATTGTGATTAGAGCTACTCTGTTCCTTTATTACCTCATAATGAGATTCACGAGTAGGTGCTACTATAGTCTTTACCTTATCACTGTCTTTGCTTTGAAGTTTGATATTGTACATGGAAGTGTGAATAGGCTGTGAAGGAACTGGGGAAGAAGAACGTTTATTACACAATAAATTTGGGGGATGTAATGACGAGCAATTGCACAATACATTCAAAGAATTAGTTGGTGTGACAGCAGAATCACTACATTTCGTTCGATTTAGGTTTGTAGGCAATATAGTTCTTACATTATCATCATGCCTGCTTGCATCTCTGACACATTTGTCATCCTCGGGGCCAAGTGATTTAACAAGAGAATCCCTCCTATGATTACATCTATTTAACAAGGAGGTTTGAAGACTGTGTGTAGACTTTTCACTACTTCCAGACCAGTGAATAGGAGACTGATCAGAAATGAATGAAGAAACATGATCCCCAATCTTAGGCACTCTAGGAAGACCACTCTTTTTTCTTTCTTTTTCCACTTTAGTCTCTGAATCAAAATCAGTCATTTCACCAGAAAGTGTCTCTGCAGATAATCGTCCATCTTTTTTTGCGGTGGCCATCAGCTGAGAATTAAACAGTTCATTTCTGTAAAACTTTTCCTTAGATTCTTTAGATGACTCTCTGGAATTTTTGTAGGAGTGACACATAGAATCATTCTCATTTAGACGGGAACTCTGAGGCTGGTTTGTTGAAGTCTTTCCCATAGATTGTCGAGGAAGATGTGTTGACAACGGAGCAGAAAAGCGAAACCCATCTAGAAAAGTTAATACAGAAAAGCAGTTAGGTGGTTTGCTGGTATCTTCGGACCAAGAAAGATCTTCTAGGTTACTATTAGTTCTAGCCAGTAACTTGTTTAAATATGTATAGAGTTAACTTGAGGACCTTGGGTGTACAAGGAATGCCCCAAAACATTTTGTCCAAATACCTTAGGCATTCCTTTAAAATCTCGTGCCTTATCCCCAACTGTTGATCTTGTAAAACATTTTCCCTTGGCTCATCAATTAGTGAAACCAAAATAAAAATGTACACCCCACACAACTCTACTATCTTATGATCAAAGCACCAATCCTGCTTACTAGAAATACTTGGAGAGCCTTTTAGGTGAAAAATGATGTAAGCTGCCCTCACTAGACCCAATGACTTTCTTTTAGACTAGAGACCTCTAGACTTGCCTTCCATTCCGAAATTCTTAAATGGACATCGTTAAGAAAATTTGCTAGAAAGGCAATAGGACCTTAAAAGAGTTCAAGACATTGTCTAACTGCATGTAAAGACAATTATGTATTGTATATATGGAGGTGCATAAAATTCCCCATTTACACTTTTGCCTCTTTGCCTTGGTCGCCATCCCTTTCCAAATCTACCCTTCCTTTTGTCCCTGAAATCACTACTTCCCCACTTTTGCTGTTTTTTTGTTAGCCTAAACCATTTCTAGACCATTCCGCATTCTACCGCACTGTAGATAGACTAAAATACATACCGATATATAGGCAATGCCATAACCCATTCAATACAATCAAATATTTACTCATATTCTCTCTTGGGTATACCACAACTTGATTTCATATATTTGCCATGTTTCCAGGTAAATCATTCTACTTCCTAAACAGGCAAAAAGACTTAATATAAATTTAAATATATATTTACCTACCAAGTCTTAAACAAATGAGATATATATATATATATATATATATGACACACACATCTCTATCTCAACTAGCAAATGCAGAGCTGCCAGCACAAAGGAGGGAATTACAGTTTCAAAGCAGTTACATTTTGCTGCAAAATTTACACTACATTCAAAAGAAGGCAGAAGCCATTACTCTATCTTTATGGTAAAAGTATAGCAAAGCAACAGGAAGAATAAAGTGAAGTGTCCATATCCACAACTTCAAGGGATATTAGGCTAAAGCTATTTAGTGAATACTCACACCATGTCCCGTGATGCCAGTTCCTGCATGTATGAAAGTTGAATAGAATTGGAGCAGAGAAGCATCAATTCTTGTAGTGGGCATTGGCAAAGCATATTTGGTAGTTAAAGAACTTGTCCCTCCAACTGCAGCATTTGAAACATATTTGCAAAGCACTGAAACTCACAAGGCCAGTCATCAGCCCTAAAGGCTCAATAAGTGTAGAAATTGTGCTTTGGCTCTGTGAGAAGCATCATGCTTAATAAAATGATCTGGTACATGCAGCCCCACTGCACTGGTAATTTGGTCTTTTGTTATTTATTTGGCAATTGTTACTGGCAGAGCTAGCTTATAACCCAGTGTTGCCCGGGTATTTATTTATTGCAATCTTCTATTATACAGGAAAAGGAATCAAATAAAGCTATAGTGATTTTCTTGTCTACAGTGTGGTTTAATTTTTTTGCCTTTGATTGCACTCGGCCAATTACCTTACGTTTTCCCGGAGGCATTATTACAGGCCAGAAATTTGTAAAAGAAAAAAAAATAAATAAAAAGTAAAAATATACGCAAAAGGCACACTGTCACTGAGCAACATGTACCACAGTGCTGTACAAAGATCAGCGGTGCACTCACATGTGTGAGTCATGTCTAGCAATTTTGGTTTAAATGTCTCGATGCTTTTCCTAGTGATGGTGGAGCATAGCAAGTTTGGTTGAAATGTCTCCATGCGTTTCCTAGTGATGACATACACACATCTAAATATAGCTCTGACATATAGCACAGCACTGTACAAAGATGACTGGTGCACTCACATGAGTCTGAGTCATATGTCTATCAAGTTTGGTTGAAATGTCTCTATGTGTTTTTGAGTGATGGTGGAACATACGTACATCCAATTTTATATATATATATATAGATTTTTATTTTTAATACTCAGCATTCCAATGCAGTACAATAACAAAACCATTTCTTGCATACAGAAAAAACAGTTTGACATGTCAAAAACATTATACATTGATTGATTACAGCGGCATAATGGTAACTGCACACTGAAAAACATTTTATAAATAAACAAGCACAAAGGGGGAAACAAAACATCCCACCATGTGGGTCAGGTGAAAAGAAAAAAAATAGAAAAAAAAAAAAGCACTTGGGTCGCGGAAGGCATTATCACTGTAATCATACTGTAAACAATTTGATAAACTTTCATTAATACTTGCATAAACCACCATGACCTCAAACTTTACACTGTTACACGTCACCCACTCTTTCCTCTGTACAAACAGTTGAGACGTAAGCCTGAGTTGAAGTGAATTATATCCAATAGAAAAACGTCTTATTAAACTTGGCTGCTCTCCCATCTCCAGACGCTGGCAGAACTCTTAACATTCGTAAAGTCATCAGATCTATCATTCAAGTATACACCTCTAGGCTCCCGCAGAACCTATTTTACAGCGTTTCTAATTACCTTAGGAATTGTACCATTTATCCAACCCTTGACATTTTTATAAATTTATTTTTATATGGTATATGAATTGCTTCTTTATGGGACGTAGGATTTCCCCACTTTGAGACTTCAGCATAGAATTCAATAACTAATGCGGTTTTAATGATGCACTTGTAACAAAAACCGTTGGCTACTAGCAAAATGGCATACGGCAAATAAATGTATCCTTTTCCGTTAGAATAAACGTCATTCTTTTGCACAATATATAATCTCTAGGCTTCACTGATCACTACCCCAACCCCCAAAATATCCAATAGTACCCCACATAGGCATATTGGTTTCTACTTGGTGCATAAATTTTTATTATTACATAATAATTGGATTGAGCCTTGTTTGCTTGCAACCATGATTTGAAAACTTACAAAATACTGAAATGAAAAAAAATCTGCCAAGAGAATGACAAGTTCATAAAACAATGCAAGTTTGTTACCTTTTGAAGGCTCAATTAGATTCCGTGGCCCCATGTGAGTCAGCAGAGGATTAGCACCAGAAGATGATTCCAGGTTGCTTAACGGAATGTAGGAATGGTACACAGTTCTTCCAAAGGGAGGAAAGCCTAAAAGGAACAAACCGAAAAAGTAAAAAATAAAAAACTATTTTATACACACACACAAATATATATGAGCAAATCAACACACATATAAAGGGCACATAAAAAAAATTAAATTAGAAAATGCCTAAACAATATTGCATAGTTACTGTGCTGATGATAAGTTGTAAGTTCCCAATTAAGTAAATGAAGCCCCCCTCATAGACTGAACACAGATTCTGATGCAAGGTTTTTATATGGCTAGCCATCTTTTCCATCCACTGCCTGAGTATGTACAGTGGAGCCCTAATAACTTCTGTATGACTGGAAGATTACTCACACCCCTCAGGCATCCCATAAACAGGTTTAATTGCACGTGAAGGTTATCTGACCTACATTAAAGTAGACTTGTAGCTGTTTATACTTATTAAAAACATTTTATTCAACATATATTCATTTTCATTGATGCCCTAGTTTTGTTTAGATGCTTTGTGATAAGTGGTTTCTGGTTTCTTGTCCTGAATCAGTTAATTTCAACTTTTATGTTTTTCAAAATCTTTGTATTGCCAGATACTGTATATACCAAATATATTTTGGTGCAAATTTTATTATCTGTGAAACATTTCACTGCCTTGCGCAATACCCGATGGTGATACTTTGCTATAGGTTTGAGCAATATATATCAAGATAAACACCAGACATAAAATACACAGAATAATGCATGATTTGTTTTCATTACTAGACCATTAAAATAGTGTTCGAATGCAAGCAGAAATGTAAATGTCTATTAATATCAGCCTCGGATAGGCAAAAACACAAAAATCTGAATGCATCAGTCCTTAAGAAGTCCTTTTAATATATATGGTGAAAGTCACAATGTTTATATCCAGTTTAGAGGTTTTTCTTTTATCAAATCAGATAGATAAGGTATTTTATGTGCATAGTCCAGACATATCAAAGTAACAGTGGACACAATAGTGTAAAAAGAAAGTTAATCGCTTCATTATTTAGGGCAAAATAGAGGTTCCATTTAAGACCTGGTGCTCTGCAGATATTCCAACATGTGGAAGGGAGAGCAATTCACAAGGCAAAGCTCAATTGTCTGTCATCAGCCAGGGGCACTGTCAAATTTAGGAAGCTCCTTTGCCCTGTGTGACGCTTATAGTCATGTCACATGCGCATCAGTTTTAGCAAACAGAAATTAATTTCTTGCTATGAAAATCTTAGTTTTCTAAGCAATTGCTAAATTTACCAACTAGTTTCCAATCTGTATATCAGCTGCCGAGTTCTAGGGGTATATCCTGACAGCGATTTATTGAATTATATTAGCCAAGTTATTTTATTCTGTCTGTATTTTATTCTGTTGCAGCCGGGTATTCTAGAGATTGAAGCACTACATTTACCTCCAACACTACATGCTGGAGGTTAATAAAAACTACCACCAAGATATCCTTATGTTTTCCAAAACTATACAGGCTATGAAATTTACCTGCATGTAGAATAATGCAAATGTATGCAACAAATTATTATCAAATGCGTTGGCATGTAGCACTCAGTCAATTAAAGCAAACCTAAACTCATTTTCAGCTCGGCCTCATGGATGCTACAAGTTATACTGATCTGTCCAGGTTCAGATTTCCACCGGCCTGCAGCCTCTGTCATAATGTCAGCTCAGCTCTTCATCAGGAATTAAGACCACTGGGCACAACAAATCACTGGGGGTGTCAACACGGATTAAGATAAAATCTTGGATGGGGGTGACAACACAGGTTAGGATAACAACGCGCTCCACAGATTAAGATAAAATCATTGATAAGGGTGACAATGGGCTCCACAGATATGGCAGTTGGTTGAGGTCCCTGATCTGTACGTAATATATCAGCACCAACCAATCACAGAAGACAACACACTGACTGGTTAGAGAGCCTGGGAGGGGCTTGAGCAGTGAGGGAGGGCTGTGGGCAGAGAGGGCCAGGGCTGGATGGCATGGCAATTTGCCATACACAAGATGGCCGCTTCAATAAATATAATAAATGTTTGATTTTTCATGAATGCCAGCTGACACAGCCAGCACCACTAAGGGGGATTGATATTCCAGTGCAAGTAGGTGAGAACCAAATATCTAATAAGTCTAATGTTAGCGTTTAGGTCCACTTTAAGTAAATTTAAAGACGTTTTAAAAGCTTTTTCCTATGTACTTTAACATTCTGTTGCAGAATACCTAAACGTATTATGGCTAGATGTTGCAACTATTCCAATGTAATTAAAACTGCTATGATTTTATCATTTTTTTTTTCAACTCAACATTTTAGGTAGGGGAGGCTCATAAGTATGCCCCCTGCCCCCTTGTGGAATTAAACTCTGGAAAAAAAAAACTGCAGCCAGACAGGTCCTTTATTATAGAAGGTACAGGTAATACTACTTCCTCTCACAATGCAATCTTCTGTTTAATGTGGTGCAAGTAGGCAAGTATGTAGGTTTTATTTCATATGGACACAGCATCTACCTGCTCCAGTAAAGAACAGCCTAGTGACAAATTTTTGTTTATGAAGTTTACTTCTGTTATAATAAGCAGAAGGACAATTAGGAGTTAAGGATTCTTACACTAAAGCAAAGTGATTGCCCATCAGAAGAATGGAGTATGAAATGTACAGAACATTGGATGTAGAGGAACACTGCAGTATAAAAATTACACTTTAAGTTTCCGTGATCAGGCAGGTCATTACTGCAGAAAAAAACAGTTATGTCCCTTTCACCATCCAGGTATCTGTCAAACACATAGCTGCACATACAAAGCATAAACTTTGGCTGCCAGGATATCCAGCAATCGCCACTTCCCCTGCACGAGTCAGGAATGGATGAACTCCCACACATCTGCACAGGAGTTAGGCCAGCCCAGTCAATCAAGATGGCCGGAGATGGTCAAAAGGAAGAAGAGAGACGAGATGGCGACACTGAAGGGACAGGCAAGTATTGCAGGGTTTAGTTCAACTTTATTGTTAAGAAATGCAGCAGATGACTGATCATAAGGAGTTTTTTGGAGGGGTGGGGCTGTATACATTTAATCAATATTTACCAACACATGTAATACACACAAGTTGGTGAATTTGTTTAAATATCACATACATTCAACTAAAAATTCCATTAACTTCTGATCTGGGGGAAATGAGTGCAAGGGGTACATGGAATGTTTTTGGTCAAGTGCATTTTTGACAGCAGATCTGCATGTACCACACCTTGGAGAGCGCTTCAAAATCCATGACTTTAGTCAATTTTAAATGCGTGTCCTGACATTTTCTAGATAACAAATCTGCACTGATGTTAATTTAGAGTACAAGAATTAATACACCATGTGAATTGTGTGTCATATGTTCAAATATGCTGTTTTAGGTCAACTATTTACATGAGATGCACCTTTTCATATATAATATAAATTGAATAACAGAAAAAAATGTGTCCGAATAACTAATAAAGCAGAGAATCTTCCCTCAAATTCAAGATTATCTTTATAAATAATGAATTATGAATATTTACAGTGAACAGGGATTTTGCCTTTAACATGATTGCATTCTGAACAAATTCAATAAGGAAACACTTTCACACTATTGGATGATTGAAGGGAACATTTACTGAACCTATTGATCATAAAATCCTTTAGTAAATCAGTCCAAGTGTGTGATTTCAGCACATTATATACAGCCAAGCAGTGTTTAGGGTGTGAATGTGTGGATCTCTGTGTATACAGATGAGCTCTGGTTTATGTAGAATAAAGAAAAGTGTATTCACCTGAGTAGTGCAAATAACAATATAAATTATACAGTGGAGCACTGTGGTTTTTATAATAATCACATTGCACACAATCAAGCAAAGGTATGCAAGCCAAATGTCTTCTATTACCCATTTGTCATATCCACTTCTTACTGGTAGAATTATTTTGTAAAATCTTTGGAAACCATGGCTGGCTTTTAGATAAATGGGGAGGGCTAATGCTGCAAGAGGATGGCCAAATATTTTGCAACAGAAGGATTTTCAAAGAAATCACATATCTAATTTTCTGTCTAGCAATTAACTAAAACAGTCAATGTGAAAGCTCTTACATTTGTAATCCCTGATCTGCCCACAAAGGCTTCCCTGTTTTAGCGAAAAATGTTTTAATGAAAAAAGGTGGACCATGCAAAAACAGGTACTTTAGTACAAATTTTTGGGATGAAGGCATTCCCTGGCTTCCTATATTTCTTTTAGTATCAAAGAAAGATCCCCGTACAAAATCTCCAACTGTTCACCTGGGAGTTCTGGTGCGCTCACCTTATCCTCCATTCAATTGCATTTATTATAGTAAAAGTGAAAATACAACAGGGAGAGTAGGAACGTTAGACAGAACAGTGAAGGGGCAGACCCAGGGAACCCATTATTTGTTATAAAGATGTATATCAAGATAATTATTTTTATGTGGGTTTAATTTGTAATATCTAACCTTTCTTTTGTTTAATTTAGAGTAGGGATTACCAGTTCCAGGTGTGTGTGTGTGGGGGGAGACACCACATGGATAATACAGGCGAATGTTTATCATGCCTTTAGCCAAAATAAAAACAAATAGAACAACCAGGAAAACATAACATGGTTAAGCGACAACACAGAGCAAATTAGTATACCACAACAGATTGGAATGTCAGGCTGAATAAGCTCATTTATAAAGTTTTGGCTATTGATACTTTAACACACCTAGCCAACATGGCGGGTAAAGAACGGTTGAATACTTTTTGTTCCAGCATCCCTTTGAAGTCAAATAATTGAATAGGTGTGTGACACCAATTCCAGAGGTGCAGCTTAAGCAGAGCCAGCCACCAGGCAGGTGTTTAGTAGGTAAAGTTAAGGTTGCTACTGTTGATGTCAGACCTCTTGGTTTAGTAGGCGATGGTGCTGATGTTGATGCCCCAGTACCAGTAGCAGCTATGATAGTAGTTGGCCAGGCTTTAAGGACAGAAGAGGAGAACATGAGATTATAGAGAGTGCAAGAAAATGCTTAGGGCATTTTGGAAAGGGTTAACAAACAATCCTTGTTCTAACATGCACCAACATTTGGTTTGCCTTATTAAAAAAAATGAAAACCGTGGTAGCAAAATTATGGCAGATTTAAGGGGAAACGTCAAAACACACTTTGCAAAGAATTACAGAAAGGCTTTAGAAGGGGCACTTGATGAGACCAAATTATGTGGATTGTAAGCTTCTGAAAAACTGTACAGAATACTTCAGCTGTTTGCAATATATGCTGCAGAGAAAAACAAGTCAGCAGAAAAAAAAATGTTTCTCAGGTGGAGAAATTTGAGAACATCTGGCAGTTTTTAACTTTAGCCTGTTCCCTGATGCAGAATTTCTCTCCCTTCTGGTAACTTCCACATAATTGTAGTCATCCTGCTCATATAAAAATATATTATGCTTCAGACAGGTTTAGATAATTTCTTTTTCGGATAAAAAGTAATGCAATTTCAGAAATACTATAATATGTAATAGGCTCTGTTGTCATATGTAACAGATTGACACTTTAAAATGTCGCTACATATGTTGCAATTATTGCAAAATATTTGTTGGCAAATATTACATACTTTGTTGTTGTCCAAATTTGAATATCTTTCATTAGCTCCCTTGCTTCTTTCCTAAAACCTAGTTGGCTCGGTCTTATGTTTTTAGTAATTAAGCACATGTCACATCTTCCAAGTGTATAGATGAAAAAAACTAAGTTAGACGATTTAGCCTGACAAAAAAAAATTCAAAAGGAAATGCTGAAATCTGACAATTCAAAAATATAGCAGCAGGCAGAAAGGCCCTTAATTTTCCCCTACAATAACACAAACATTATAGAGCTCTGGGGTATGATGGAGATGTACAAAGAACACTAAACTACCTTCACATCCAACTTTGCAGTAGAAGACTTAATCTGCGTACACACTTCCAATTTTTATCGTTCAAAATGAACGACGAACGAACGACGAACGATTGATTGGGCAAAAATCGTTCGTAAAAAAAGTAACCAACGACGCCGACGAACGAGGAAAGTCGTTGGAAATGAACGACCGGACCGGCGGATCGGATTGGACGACGATCGTTGACTATCGTTCGTGTGTACGATCATTCATTGATCGTCCATGGTCTGAGCATGCGTGATGAACGAACGTTCCTGTGATGCACGTAACTTCCTGTATCGTTCAAACGATCGCATCTATTGTGTGTACAATATCTACGAACGATCGTGTCGTTATCTGTATGTACAGGATCGGTGCTATATGATCGTTCGCAGATATCGTGCAGGATCGTTCGTCGTTCGTTTACCAACGATAATAATTGGAAGTGTGTACGTAGCTTAACACAGTAAGGGCTCATATCAACAGGCGTTTACCTGCAGACCTTTTTCATCACAAGCAGCATTTGCAGTTTGAACACATATTGCTTCTATTAAAAAAATGCAGCATTTGACATAAACATCGTAGACGGTCCTAATAATGTCATTGTATGGCTCCCGGACACATTTTTCAATCATAAAACGCTATAGGAATTGAAAGTTTCCTTTTATGAAAAAGATTTGATCTATATCTCATTAGGTTGTTTCTGATCTGCCTTTGCATGCAATATAAATGAACAGCACAGTAAAAAATCCTGAATTCCACTTGCAGCAGAGTAAAAATGTTTTCATTTTGGTATTTGTGCCTGCTCTTCCAACATGATGCCTTATTCACACGGTTCCATTGTTACTGCTCCTCCAATGTCGAGAAGCAACACAACCAAGTTGAAAAGCCGAAATACAGATATGCAGCTAGTATTTGGATTTTGTAGTTTTATATGGTTTGGAGAATTTAGTTAGCCACTTGAAGGTACAACTCCAGCCTAACTGTTTTCTTGCTTGGGATAGTTTAGACAAGGATGAAAATCTTTAAAAGTTTCCTTACTGACATTCTTGTTTGCTTTGTTTTAAAACAAATTCTCAGTTGCAAAAAGCCGGATTCTGTTGCCTATCCTCTTACCTCCACATACAAGTTTCTTCTCTTGCTGTTGAAACATCTCCTTTACCCTGTCCGTAAATGGGAATCTGCCTGGACCAAAACACAACACTTTCCCAACTACATGTCTGCACTCCAGGAATGGCTGCATAGCATCTCCTAAGCTTAAAGCATACCTAAACTCGGAAAGTTCACTTTAAATAAAAAGGGGTAGACAACCCTTTCATTTAAGGTAAGGTAAAAATTCTGGTTGTTTTTTTAAGTGCAACAGCCTTTTTTAAATATTAAAAAAAATTTAAAAGGGTGCAGCACCACCCCCTAATTCTCAATCAGCTAGGCCAGGGGTGGGCAAACTCCGGCCTTCAGGCCAGATACAGCCTAGCCCGTAGTTTGTTCCCAAGGGCTTTAGGAACTACCAGAGCCGCCGGAGCTCCGGTGCTGCCTCCTTGCTGTGGCTCCCCTATTTACCGTGGCAGGCCTGATTCTTCCGCCTCCATGGTAAATACAGAACACTCCGCAATGGATTGGGAGGAGAGGGATTTCACTTCAGGGGTCGTTCCCTGGTGGGAGGGCGGAGCCATTAGGGAGGGACTCGGAGTCCAGCCAAGCGTGCTCCCGTTCACCCTTGAAAAGGCCTAGTGGCCATAAAAGTTTGACGATCCCTGGGCTAGGCGATTGAGAATGAATGGGAGTGAACGGGATAACTACGTCACGCATCTCAGGAGGCTCTTCAGTACGCCTCCTGCTCATGCCCGAGCATCTCAGTCATGCACAGAAAGAGCTTTTTGATTGGAAGAGTAAAAATTTGCCCAACTCACGCATGCGTAGTGAGATCGGCAAGTTTTTTTCCAACCTATGTCATCCGATCTCGGGCCTGGGTTGGGTGAAATAGGAAAAAGGACCCGGAAGATGGCTCGGAGACGTATACCAGGACGACATCTCTGGACCAACTGACTGTGTTGCGGGATTAAAAGAAAGCGTATTATTTTTGTTTTAGGAACTAAACTCAAAAATGCCTCTTTAAAATAACCTTCAATAATGTCATTAAAAGCGTATATACAGTTCAGGGCAATGGGTTTGCAAATAGTTAAGGATTTGATGTATGTATGCAGTCAGTGAAACATCAGGACACCTAATGTACACAAACCCGATCCCATGTAGTGATCGGGCAAATACTTATGTAGAAGGTGAATAAGGATGACGGAGCTGTTATGTCAGCAATAGCATGCTCTATATTTCTGTGGAAACAAGTTTCTTTAAAAATGAAAAGCTTACCATTTTCCAATGAAAATACATATCTTGAATAAGTAAAACTCTAACTATTAGTTTGACATTTTCACCCAGCAAGTTACACAAACCTCTTTTTTCTCTATTATGTTAATATTTATAGATTAGGTTATTTCATACTTCTCTCCTGTTTACTTTTTACCTGCATATTCCCCCTGATTTAATACATTATTTGTAGCCTTTTCATTGTTCAGTTATTTCCCGAATTATAAAATGGAACTGGCAGAAACAAAAGACTACTATCCTTGAGTTATGAAGTGCCAGCAAATTGTGTAGAACTGACTATGAACGAGGAAGCAAGTTACAGACTACAAACAAGAACAGAGGCTTAAAGACAACATGACCCCATCAATGTAACTTCACATCTAGGTAGTGTGTGTTCAGATATACACCCTGAGGATACTTTAAAAAAATACCTTTTATAAAAGTGACAGGACAAGCTGAATTCTTTGTGGTGTGGATTTAAAGCACATCAATTATTTTCAATTAAGACTTTAAAGTCAAACTAAACAGCGGTTTTGGTCAAATTTTGTACTCAAGTATATATATTATGTACTCAAGTATAAAGTTGTAGTCTAAGAGCAGCAAAGTTGCAGTCTAAGAATTGTATTGAGACAAGCTTCAGCACCAGCTCGCCTTTAGGAGAAAAACAAAGGCCATCTTGCAAGAGAAACAATTTATTCTTTATTACACAGAATTTCCTTAGGTTTATAAGAAAACAAAACAATTTTTATTATCCGTTTTTTGACCATATTAAAAAACAAAAAACCAGTAACTGAATGTACAGCTAATGCACTTCCTTTATAAAGCTCTAGGAGAGGGGGATCAGACATAAAAAAATGTATCAACTTCACCTGCAAAAACCTACAACACCTACTACAAAACCTAAACCACCAAATCTTCAAGTGGGGCTGTGACAAAAAAGAATGACTATGAAAACGACCACAGCATACAAGCAGATTACTACAAACAAAACAAATTACTACAATGAAAACAATTTAGAACACTCACTAATAAAGGACTGTACATAAATAAATCCAAAATTAATCCCACCTCAATGTCCCAGCCGTCACCCCTGTATCAGATACTGGATAATCCCTTCTTTTCACCAGGAAGTGAAGACATAGCATTACAACATCTCAGTCATACAGGTGTGTGTAGAGCCCCACGACCATTGGGATTTTGGAGAACGTGTCACCAGTCAAATTTTTTTTTTTTTTTTTTTTTAACACTCCCCACCTAATGGTAAATTTTGCATGCCAGTATTTGCTGATGGGATCAGGTATGTGTACATTGGTGTCCTGATGTTTCAGTGACATGCATATGTTCTAGAAATCCCTCAACCTAAGCGCAGCTAGGGCCTGTATCCAACTACATTGGAAGTCCACTACCTGTCCTCTATGGCCCAAATAGTTTTGTAAATGTAAATGAAAATGCAAGTTGAAGATCTCACCTCTACCAATCCACAAAACAGGTGGTTCAATTGAAGCCACCAGGTTTACTGGAAACCATTCCTAGACACCCCTGAATATTGGAGATGTCTGACCTTTAAAAATACCCTCCTGGTATGCAGCTTATCTTAAATAAATTGGTTTCACTGCTTAGGATACTTGCCTATTCTATGTGTAAAGTTTTCTACATGTTATTCTGGCCTATGCCATGTAAAATGTATCCCGTTTAGCATCTGCTGTCACTGTGCTATATATCATGCTGTCTTTCTGCCCATTTTTCTATACAAAATATAAAGGTTATAAAATAAAATTACAGTAGGATCACATTGAAGAATTGGAGTACATATTTGATCATCATCCTTATTTGCTTTCCAAGGAATAAACAATCTGTAAAACATTTCACATAGCTCTAGGCAACGTGTCAAGGGAACACAATTTGTATTTGTTTGCAAACAAACAGGTCTTAACTAAGAGGACTGCAGAACACACAACAAGAGATACCCCATTACAAACCATCAAAACAACCGTTCGTTAACTGAAAATGGGTTTTGGCACAACATTTTACTGACCAACCGATTACCAGCGTGCTCAAGCATTAAAAACATGGAATAGTATTTACTCCTCTTAGTAAATTTCTGATTAACAGCTAATTTTACCAATATATTCATTGACCTAATAACAGCTTCACAATTTTGGCAATCTCTTTTGCAATGTATGCCAGTGTACAATTTCCACATATGCAGATAAACCCCAAACATGTCAGGTCTAGTGTGGGAGCTTGCATCACTGGAGATTAGTACAAGTAGTTTTGCTTTAATCTGCCTATTCATAAAGCTGCGAATCTGACATTCCATCATTCTCTGGTACAGCATTTATCACTGTCACGGACCTTAAAATGTTCCAGAGTATCTGGCAAGTGTCAGATTTACCTCTTTAACAGAAGCCATAAAGGCGAAGCGCGTTAGAGCACGGTTAGTTCACTAAGAACATCCAACCCTTCCCCACATTACTTGTCTGTAGGCCGAAATATCATTAATATTCACGAACAAAGTCAGTCAGAGAATTATCTGTCTAGACAAGTCACCTCTAACTCCCATTACCAGGAATGGGATGAGGTACTATATAGAATGTATTCATTGTATATGAAGGTTTGAATATTTGTTGTAACACAATAAGTTAAGGTATATTCTCAACCTAAATAACACTACCATTTTGGCCACAGTAAAACCCTGTTTCAGTCTTCTTCAAAATTATCTTGTGAATTTAAGAAGTCAGGCCACTGTACTATACTGTATAGGAAAAGGTATACTCCACATTCTCTATTTATTCTCTCTGCTTTCATTACCTCTTTAAAAACCACCTCCCATTGTTATAGAAGATATAAAATCTGTTTATATTCATAGATACATCACCAATATTTCTTCTAGGAACAGAATTCTTTTAACATATATAACAGAGTTAAATATTGTTTATTATCTTAGGGGAGCCAAGTCAGTCACTACCGTGAGAAAAAGGTTTCTTAATGTAATTAAAGGAGATAAACTTGTAAGGGCAGTGCAAACAAATCAGAAAGACCAACAGTGACATATTAAATAACAATTGTTCATTAACATGTACAGCACTCCTTGCCAACAGGATAATATGTAACTATACAATATGGCTTTAGATGCTTTCTAAGGTGGTGGTGGGGGGTGGCCAAAAAAACAAACCCACACACCCCTGTAAGAAATTGCATGGGTTAGGTTTTGTCGCCTATGCCACTCCACATTTCCAGGAGTGATGGTAGCCTCCGTCCCCCACATCACTAAAATGTTCTTGCAAGATTTAATGATGTAGCCTCACATACACAGAATTGGTAAATGCTGCAGGGATTGAACACATCTACCAATTTTCTCAGCAATTGACAGTTAAGGCAGCGATTAGATAGGGACATGTGTTTTATTGAAGGGACATCACCTGTACCTTTCTGCAATAAAACCCTGCTCAATTACAATTATTGAAGTGAAAGCTTAGTTCCACCTATTACTCAGATATAACATTCCTGGGGTATTTATTTATAATAATAATAATAATAAAAAAAAAAAAAAAACATCCCTGGCTAATTTTTCATCTTTAACAAAAGGGAAACTCCTAACACACCTCTCTTTAGGTATATATTTGCCTATACCTAGTGGTAACAACCTGTGACATTTGCAGAATTCTGCAGAAAACAGTACTCTGGGCAGTAACAAAAGATTAAAAGTGGAACTAAATTTTGACCAGGCCGGATCATCAGAATATGATGATCCGGCCTATTGCAGAAGAAATCTTCTGCAATAAATTACCTTATCTGCCCATTTGCAAACTTCCTCACTGTATACCCCAAAAGACATTGAATACACCAGTTTAAAAATGACTGAAAAAAAGCCTTTGTTGCAAATGCAGATTCCACAAGCATTCATAAGAAGTATGCACTGGTAATATGATCAAAAATTGTGGGTGAAAAGATTTAACTCGTTTCTTCACAATATCTCTCAGTTGTGATATAATCCACAAATGGATGGTTTATGTTTAATGTAACCTAAATGCTACCTTGCTTGTTTACAGAACGAAAGAAATACGTCTAGGCAGAATGATTGATTCCTGCTTTATCTTTGTATAAATGAGGAACTTTAAATCAGATTCAGATAATTATGAAGGGATAATTACCCATTAGGTGACAAAAAAAAAACAAAACCACCACTTTAGAACAAGAATAATACATTTACAAAGTCCAGGAAGTAATTAGATTCACCGCTACTGCTACCCAAAATATTTCCATGACCTGGCTCACATTGGGACAGCCTCATCCTAATGCACTCTTTTTGGGTGTCCCTCCAAAATCATAAGCTAGGACCAGGATCTGAACACCTTGATTCCCTGTAGACAATTAGTCCTCATACACCTTAAATAACATGGTGCATTGTTTTGTTTTTTTAGAAGCGTCATGCAGCATCTCTGGGTGGTCTGAAGCCAAAAGCTTTCATAGACTTCAAAACTCATCAGCAAAAACTAATGATAAATGATCCCATATGCCTAATGGGTAAAGATAAGGATGCAGTTGACAAACATCAAACTGAACAGCTGTAAAGAACTTTTAGTGAATCGGTAACAAACATAATTTTAGTTAAAGACACCTTGTAATATAGTAATAATGCAAAAAGTATAGTTATGACAATATATTACTATGAAATCTCCTAAATTTCTGCAATAGCAAGTGTTTGTATTTTTCTGACCAGCATGAAATGGGAATAGAAATTCCACACAAATAAATAAATAAATAAACTGCACATTTCAGTATAGGATCCTAAAAACAAGACATATGAAACATGATCCAACATTATTCCCATCCTAAAATTCTTGATTCCAAAAAACACATTCACCTGAGAAACAAAAACATAAGATTGCAGCAAAAGTACCAATCCGCTCATAAAAATTCCCACCAATATGATGGTTTATAAGTCCCTTTGTTTCCACAGATACATTCCTCTAGTGAATTTAAACTCAAAATATTTCTCCAGAAATGACCCCAGAGTCTGCCCATTTGTCCAGTACACATACTTGTGCCTGGAAAAGCAAGAAATTACAATGTATTCTTATATATATTTATCACATAATATTGCCTATAAGAGCAGCATTATTTGTGCAAATTGTTGTAACCTGAAGTAGTTAATTTTTCACTCCAGTAATAAGCTTCTAATTGCTTAGTAAACATACTAGGAAGAATGAAACACAGCTCCCCCTCTGAACAGAATAGGGCCCAACGGTACAAAATGACAGCACCACAAATATACTGTGGGAAAACACATTTGAAATTAACTAGAGACAAAAGACAGAGGGATAACTATATTGTAGGTTATGCCAGACTAATTCCACTGCAATATCAAAATGTGTCAAATATTTATAACGTTTACTTACTAAACCAACATTTAACAATATGTATCTGCATATACCACCTCTTGCAAGAAAGATATAGAAATTCATTGAAGACCAGAAAAGTCTAAACTGTTCATATCAGACTTTACACATCAGCAAACAGAACACCACAGTTATTAGAGATAAAGTAAAAACATTTCAAGTCACATTGAACTGAGCAATTCAACATCTTTGCCAGTTCTAAAAATGACATGCAAAAAGCCCAAAACAAACATTAAAAAAATAAAGACATACTGAATCATCAATGTTCACAGTTCTAGGGGTGTGTATCAGGAGAATAACTAAGCTGTAAATGAAAACAGAGTGAATATTGTTTCCTTAAAGACATGCAGTCTTATATTAGTCTCTAGGTCCGGTCCCAGATTCCTAATATTTCACACATTACAAATCCAACTGCTAGTCACAATTACTAACAAATATGTACAAAACTTACAAATACATAGGTTAAATAAATAACAAATTTAAACGCCATTCTAAATACATTTCTAAATGACAGCACTCCACGGGTAATTGGCCAATATTTCTGAGCCCTATCAGACTGCTGGGATTTTCAGTAGAATTGGCTATTACTATGATTACGGTTTTGAACTTTTGGTCCATCAATTAGAGAATAAATGAACTAAACTTAATGCAACACCACCAGTTTATCATCATAGTCTCCTAGATTGTAAGCTCCTCGGGGCAGGGTCCTCTCCTTACTGTCAGTCATTTGCAACCCCTATTTAATGTACAGTGCTGCTTAATATGTTGGTGCTATATAAATCCTGAATAATAATAATAGTTTTCCAGTCTTACCTGGCTGCGAGTGTAAACCCAGAGGTGTGGGGAAATATTTTGTAGAGCAAAATGGCGGTAATTGACCTGTTGATGGAATAAGGCGACCACCAGCTGCTCCAGAAGGAACACGGCCAGGCTCCAGCCCCGACAGCCCTAAGGGGGGCATGTTCACAAATTCTCGGCCATCCATCTTTATATAGAATCCTTAAAACGGACCATGGTTCAAAGCCAACCTAAGATAAACAAACATTTTTAATAGATGAGAATTGAATTCTAAATAAGCTTAGACATTTTACTGTGGTTGTAAATGTTTATCTCTAGGTTCTGGAGTTTATAGTAATATATAATTCATGGGAAGCACACTAAAGATTATCAGTATACGTGTACAGAACACACACGTCTTTATGCAGAACATAATCGTACAACAATATATCATAGTAAGAATAAAATATTAATAAAAATGAAATAAAACAAGCAGGGCACTGACACATAGGTAAACATTGATTTGCTTTAATATGCCATCAGTGTCAGGAGCCATTTTCCCCAGCATACAATCTAATAGAAAACTGCATCTTACAACATATTATACAACATATTACACTACAGATGTCACAACGAAGACAAAACATACCCCAACCGCTCTAAAGATAGGAGTGAGGATTAAATATTACAAATTAGTGAAAAAATTATTCCTGAAAATGTAATGTAGTATATAAGGAATGAATTGAAATATTACAACACACCAAAATGTTTTTTAACAATTCTTCTGAAGAGCTCACCATCCTGACCTAGATTGTGGTGTAAACCTTTAAAAAGTACCGCATCTTATAACATATTATTACACTACAGATGTCAAAATGAAGACAACCGGTCGAGAGATAGGAGTGTGGATTAAATATTACAAATTAGTAGAAAAATCACACCCAATCAAGCAGAACGGATTAAAGAAAACAGATAGGAGTGTGAACAAAATATTACAAATAATTATAAATTACAAATATTAGAAAAAATCATGTCTGAAAATCCTCACTATGTAATAACTCAATCCTCACTATGTAATAACTCAATTCTTTCTGTATATACTACAACACACCGAAATGTTATTTTTTATCAATTCTTCTGAGGATCTCAGCTGACCTAGATTATGGTGTAAACCTATAAAAAGTATAAATATGCCAGCAGATCTTATTTATTGTAAAATCATACACGGCTTAATAAATAAAATCCCCCATTACAGACATATTACACGTTGCAGAACATTTTGATTTTTAGTAAAATGAAGGGAGGATTTTTGCTGCGCTATACAAGATCGAAGGAAAATAGCAGGACGCTTGTATGGGGGTGTGGAAGGGCCACATACACAGAGAAGTTTGCAGGGGGAATATGACATTCACCCAATAATAAAGTGTGAATATGATGTTAGTAGATGCTGGGATGGGATATTCAGTCTATGTGGATGAGAGGGAAATGAAGGCAATGGGTGAGATGATTTGATGATGAGGACTGCCATGGAGGAGTCCTGGGTAAGTTTGGGAAGGTTTCTAGCCGTCCTGGGACACATTGAGGGCTATAAAAGTTGCAGTAATAAAGATGGCTGAATGCCCAGCTCTATGTGCTGCCCTCCTGCCACATTCACAACATGGAGTCGGCTGGCGAATTACCTGGAGTCATTGGCGCAGCTCCTTCCCTTCAGATAGCTGCCATCCTCCGGGCATTACACCCCATTCCTATATCACCCTATTACATGTGGGCATTGGTTTAAGAACACGGAAAATAATAAAAAATGTCTCATGTACAATCCCGTGTCTCCCAACAAGCTTGCTGCAGAACTACAACTCCGAACTGACGCAGCTGCCCGCCACCGAGAGTGCTAACTAGAACTGAAACAAGCATTGTGCGCCCGGCCGTGCCCCCTCTGACACGGCCCGCCCCGCCGCCCGTAGTAGCGCGCTGGTTAGTCGCTGGAGCTGTCAATCACCGGCGTGTAAACACTTTGGCTCTCGGCCATTTCCATTAAGTCAGTTATGGAGTAAGAACTGCTCCGGTTTCAAGACTCCCCCTCAGAGCCTGAATGGTATGGAGTGGCGGTGAGAATTTTTGCGGGAAGGTTTCCAGGCTCCCCGCGGGCCTCACGTCTGTTTGCAGTAGGTAGAATTGGATTGTTTTTAGTTCCTCACACAGACCGCGCACTGTGCTCAGCTCAGTAATTCAGGCTTTGTGCGCCACTCGCTTTTCCCAGGCTCTGAATGAAGACGAAGATGAATTCAGAAAACCCGGGGCTCCTTCTAACTCTTCACAGGAATAAAGACAGACTGACAGCGGCCGTACATTGCCTTTCCTCGGCCCCCCGACTCACCCAGGGTACATACCGGTGCAGCCCGCGGCTTTACGTACGAAGAAGGCTTTTTATTCTCCTCACAAATTACTCCTCACGTGAAAACGTCACATTTTATACAGAAATACAGCCGAGTGGAGTTGCAGGAGGTTTCAAGTCGCCCTCAGCCAAACCCAGCGCGGCGGTTTCAAGTCGCCCAGGCTGTTGCGGGCTGAGAGCAGGGGGTTGCATAATATCGCAGAGGGGCGATGGGGAGTACGGGGGGGGGGGGGCACTGTATATCCAGGGGGGGCAAACATCAATCAGAAAGGGAAAGGGACGATTTATAACCACAACATCACATACAAGTAACAATGTTTCCCCAATAAGGTGACAAGTGTCAGCAAGGGAGATCTGAGGAGCAAAGTCTGCAATTCATGGCTGGAGATTCTGTGAATAAGACAATTCTGCTAAAAAGGAATAATTGCACCTAATTACATGCTGGAGAAATAATAAATCCTGTGTGTGGAGGATCAGAGCATTCTGGAAGATATATACACAATATACACACCTTATATACACAATATATACACCTTATATACACATTATATACACCCACCTTATATATACACATTATACATATATACTATATATATGAAATTGTAGCTGTGCTGTGATGAAGTATACAATCATTATAATAACATATAACGTATTATAACATGCAATAACAAATAGCAGGCAGGGTTGGGTTTTTAGTGCCATGTAGGTCAGCTAGCACAGTGGGGATACCCATACAAATGAATGAGTGC